>NC_059193.1:12870930-13010930 GCF_020615455.1 Coregonus clupeaformis
CCCCCTCCCTCCCCCATCCTCTCCCTCCCCCATCCCCTCCCTCCCCCATCCTCCCCATCCCCTCCCTCCCCATCCCCTCCCTCCCCCATCCTCTCCCTCCCCCACCCCCCCTCCCTCCCCATCCCCTCCCTCCCCCATCCTCTCCCTCCCCCCATCCCCTCCCTCCCCCATCCCCTCCCTCCCCCATCCTCTCCCTCCCCCATCCCCTCCCTCCCCCATCCTCTCCCTCCCCCATCCCCTCCTCCCCCATCCTCTCCACAACTTCCCTCTATCCCCCTCCCATCTATCCCCCATCGTGCGACCCTCCTCTTTTAGCACCAGTTCTATGTAAAGCTGTAAGGCAGTAAATGGATCAACCAGACATTCTCCATGAAGCTCTCTATAATCACTACATCTAGCTAGGCCTTCATGAACTATTCAGTGGCCAATCTGGGTTGTTTTTCAGGATTAAACGGCAACCAACACTCTTTGTTTGTTTATTGGGGAAGGCAGAGTTTAGCTAGTTGTGGTCTTTAGAAAGGAGATCATTTGATATTCATTGCAATTGTGGAGGCCTCTTGAGAGTATCTGTGTGAGTGTTGGTTTATGGTCATATCACCCTTTGATGGTCTGTCACCTTGGGGTCTGTATCAAATGGAGGATTTAAAGGCGTGACTGGGAATGGAGGCACCGCAGCTCCAAATAAGCTCCCTGCACACTAGGGATGAGTCCCAACTGGCAACCTATTCCCTATATGTGACCCACCACCTGGATTCGGTCCTATGCGTTAGAATTATATATATATATTTTTTTACATTGGATAAAAGTAGAGACTCAGAGCAAGAAGATGGTATATCATACACTGCAATGGGAAAGTAATTCTGCTTTGAAAGTTGACCCCACTTTTGAGAAAATGACCGTTGAATGTTTTGGTACACCTACTGGAGAGCTCTTCTTTGTCTACACCCATTCAGCATCGTTCACACCCTCTTAAGCCTTAGCCCCGCCCATCTCCTTAAGGATTCACAGTGTAGTAAACAACCAAAGATTTGAAGACTAACCGTAGTAGCCTGCAATAAGGGAAGATAGCCTGCAATAAGGGAAGATAGCCTGCAATAAGGGAAGATAGCCTGCAATAAGGGAAGATAGCCTGCAATAAGGGAAGATAGCCTGCAATAAGGGAAGATAGCCTGCAATAAGGGGAAGATAGCCTGCAATAAGGGAAGATAGCCTGCAATAAGGGAAGATAGCCTGCAATAAGGGAAGATAGCCTGCAATAAGGGAAGATAGCCTGCAATAAGGGAAGATAGCCTGCAATAAGGGAAGATAGCCTGCAATAAGGGAAGATAGCCTGCAATAAGGGAAGATAGCCTGCAATAAGGGAAAAACTCCAGGTAAAAATACACTTAACCTTGTCCTTGGCCTACATCCTAATCTGACTTTGGTACATGTCATGTTGTGCTTCAAATAACTGTCTCTGGTAAACACTACAGTGCATTGGGAAAGTATTCAGACCCCTTTACTTTTTCCACATTTTGTTACGTTACAGCCTTATTCTAAAATGGATCACATTGTTTTTTCCCCCCTCATCAATCTACACACAATACCCCATAATGACAAAGCAAAAACAGGTTTTTATACATTTTTGCAAATGTATAAAAAAAACACATACTGAAATATAACATTTCCATAAGTATTCAGACCCTTTACTCAGTACTTTGTTGAAGCACCTTTGGCAGAGATTACAGCCTTGAGTCTTCTTGGGTATGACGCTACAAGCTTGGCACACCTGTATTTGGGGAGTTTCTCCCATTCTTCTCTGCAGATCCTCTCAAGCTCTGTCAGGTTGGATGGGGAGCGTCACTGCACAGCTCTTTTCAGGTCTCTCCAGAGATGTTTGATCGGGTTTAAGTCCATTCTCTGGCTGGGCCACTCAATGACATTCAGCGACTTGTCCCAAAGCCACTCCTGCGTTGTCTTGGCTGTGTGCTTAGGGTCGTTGTCCTGAACCTTGGCCCCAGTCTGAGGTCCTGAGCAGGTTTTCCTGACTAGTCTCCCAGGTCCCTGCCACTGAAAGATATCACCGTAGGGATGGTGCCAGGTTTCCTCCAGACGTGACACTTCAGGCCAAAGAGTTCAATCTTGGTTTCATCAGACCAGGTAATCTTGTTTCTCATGGTCTGAGAGTCCTTTAGGTGCCTTTGGGCAAACTCCAAGCGGGCTGTCATGTGCCTTTTTACTGAGGAATGGCTTCTGTCTGGCCACTCTACCATAAATGCGTGATCGGTGGAGTGCTGCAGAGATGGTTGTCCTTCTGGAAGGTTCTCCCATCTCCACAGAGGAACTCTGGAGCTCTTGCAAAGTGACCATTGGGTTCTTCGTCACCTCCCTGACCAAGGCCCTTCTCCCCCGATTGCTCAGTTTGGCCGGGCGGCCAGCTCTAGGAAGAATCTTGGCGGTTCCAAACTTCTTCCATTCGAAACTCATCTCCCGGCATGTCCAGCCCATCCATTCTCAGCCAATAATCATGGCTAGCGGGAAGGTTCCTGTCTTTTTTTTGTGTGGCTAAACCAACTAGGCTCGTAATTTAACAATTTTATTTGTATTTACAAGTTTGTTATTTAGGCACATAAAAGTCCATGTTCCAGAATTTTTTTTTTAAACGTTCAAATGACTCTCCTGTGAAGTAGTGACGTACGACACACGCCTAGCTTCCTGAAACGTGTCCCCAAATAGTGCACTACTTTTGACCATGGCCTATAGGGCTGTAGTAAAAAGTAGTGTGCTATATAGGGAATAGGGTGCCATTTGGGACAGGGCCTAGCTCTGGGTACCTCCATCACGGTCGGAACAACACGGGTCATAAAACAGAGTGGACTCCGGAGTCTGGATTCGGTCCTGGTGCTGCTGCTCACTCACACGGAGCTGGAGACGACGGGTATTCTGAGCCTGCTTTTGGTCTTCATGATCACTTAGCTATGGGCCTGGTAGCCTGCTGTTTGCTAAGAGCCGGTTTTTCGGCTGCATTGAGTCAGACCTGTCATTCTGTAGCATGGGTTATTTTCACTTTTATTTACTGTGTACGGTCGATACTGCTTTCCCTCTCTCTCTCTCTCTCTCTCTCTCTCCATCTCTCCTCCCCCCCCTTCTTATTTACTGTGTACAATAGATATAGCACATTTGATTGACATCCCACCCCTTGGTTCTCCCACCTCCTCCAGTCATGCCTAGGTTCACAGAGCAGGTTGAGGCAGCGGTAGAGGCTCTGAGTGCAAACCCCACCCTCCCCGTCGATGAGAACGAGTTCATCGACGCCTCCCGTCTGGTCTACGACGGAGTCCGCGACATCCGCAAGGCCGTGCTCATGATCAGGGTGAGTGCACACTAGACTCTACATAGTGCACACTAGACTCTACATAGTGCACACTAGACTCTACATAGTGCACACTAGACTCTACATAGTGCACACTAGACTCTACATAGTGCACACTAGACTCTACATAGTGCACTGTTTATGGGCCTGAACTCTCCTTTACTGCCCTGTTGGCTTGATCATGTGAGTCTACACACTACATCCACCATGCACTGTTTCATGAGCCTCTCCTTCACTTAAATGTCTTTGCGCCTCCAGTAAATTTTACGACTTACAGTTAGTGAGTGCATACATTGGTAGAAGGATTACTTTATCCTATCCCAGGAATTCTTTAAAGAGGTGGGGTTTCAAATGTCTCCGGAAGGTGGTGAGTGACTCCGCTGTCCTGGCGTCGTGAGGGACCTTGTCAGGGGGTTTAACGTTTTGTCATGGGAGTGCAACATTTTTCGTTTAGATATCTGTACCCCTTTCTCTCCTCGTTAATCCGACAGCATTGTTAGTCTTCTTCTCTCTGGTGCCTCTTCTCCTCCCAACTGCAATGATCTGTAGCGCCTCCTACTGGAGCGGTGATCCGACTACAGCTAGCCATTTGGCATAGCGACGTCTAGCTCTAACATCGCTCACCCTTTCATTCAATTAAGCAGGTCCCAGACCATGTTTTATAGCCTTAACGTTTATTATCCTGGTAGAGTATGGCGTTAATTTAGATTAACACAAACCTTTAGGACGAAGCGCTGTCTGAAAGCCCGTGTGTGTGTGTGTGTGTGTGTGTGTGTGTGCAAGCCTGTTTAGTGAACTAGGCTGTGAGTGTGAACTGATGCTCTCTGCATCATGTTTTTAATTTCATGAGTGTGAGAGGTGGGAGGGGTCTACTAAGCGAACATATGGAATTGTTATAAGATGGTCATACCGAGGATCATTTTAGCTTTTTGATTTAGAATTCTAGTATTAATAAATGATTTGATGAAATTGGCCTTACTGCAATATTAGCCCATAGAAACCCATTGAATAACAGATTCACACATGGAAAAACGGTCCCAAAAAGTTATCAAAAGGAAGTTTGTTCTGAAGTGTCTGTCCTATATCTGAGAGATCAGAAAGATCAGGAAACTATTTCTATTTTATTTAGGCACTTCCATATGTACTTCCATTTCTTTTTTTAACCTGGTACCGGGTTACGTTCAGACTAGTCTTGTGAGGCTTGTGGGCGTCCTAGAGCAAAACAACCGACGTGAGACACGTTAGTGTGTGTCCCAAACGATTTGGACGCTAACAGACGTTTTCGTGAAAATACCGATTTTTTTGGGATGTCTCATGGTTTGGCAAACAGATGCGGAAGGTCGCCATTGGCGGATGTGGTGGATTGAGACGCAACCCATGCAAAAACGGATATCTCTAGCTTAAACGGACGGATTGTGACTGGGATTTTTTTGTTATGCTAATTGGATTTTTGCGAGCTGTTTGCATTATAATAAGGAATTGCTTTAAGATGGTGGTGTTTTCATTAGTATAATTAAGTTGGAGTCAGCAGGACAGAGGGAGAGAGAGAGAGCACTACATTCAGTGTTCTCTGCCCTGCTCCACTCTTGGTATCCTGATTGGTTAAGCCGTTATCGCAGGGGCCTGCGGTGCTGGTTAGGGCTGTTGTGGTGACCGTATTATCACCACACCGACAGTCATTCATTATGACCTCCAGTAAAATTCCACATGACCATTGATTCACGGTAATCTGTTATGCACTCAGGACATGCGTTGGTCGTACCTTAACATCCATCAGGTCCTAATGGCCTGGGACTCAGGGCTATATTGTGCCTCTAACCACTCTGACATCAATGTAAATGCAATCTAAAATCACATCAAACACTTATCATCAAACAGTATCATGCTTTTAAAACTCACCTCACCGTGATGATCAATTTGAAGAGAGAAGTTCATAAGCAGGTTGAAACTGAGTGTTAAACATGGTACTTGTGGATCTTGTTTCAAAGCCAAACACAGCAAAATGGACAGCGCTTTCTAAGGTGATGATTAATTCATAACACCCGTACGCATATTAGAGATTATGCATGGGCTTATGATCCCAGGCCCTTCCTAAAAAAAACTGAATTAAATTGATGATTGTGCTCTTACACAATACCTAGTCTAACACACATTATGCATGGCAGAAAAACACAAAACAAAACTGATTGAAGATGTCTTTGGTATGTCATTGGTCTAGCCTACACTCCACAATTAAACACATTTGAATAATCTCCTTTGAGCGTGGACTGTATTATTATGCATACTGGATGGACTGGTTACCTCATGCTACGCTGCTACAAAATGTCTATCCATGAGTCTGGGAGAGAACGTATAACCCAAGTCGATGCTGTTGGTTCATTGATTGTGCAGGGTGGCATACAGTTAGCTTACAATTAGTGAATTTGTATATGATTTTGAATAGCCTAGTAATAGATTATTTAATATTTTCATGCGTTTCCATCTCCTCTCGCTCCTTTATCCCTTTCTCAAGCGCGCAGATGGGCTGTCAACAGTTAAGTGAAATATGTTTCGTTGCGAAAACATGTTACAATCGATGTTCTAGAACAGATTTCACTTGGTTTCCCAAATTAAGCGCTGAGTAGCTGCAGGAACAGGGTTGGAGAGCCCATGGTATACAGAGTACTGGGTAGCTGGAGGAACAGGGTTGGAGAGCCCATGGCATACAGAGTACTGGGTAGCTGGAGGAACAGGGTTGGAGAGCCCATGGTATACAGAGTACTGGGTAGCTGGGGGAACAGGGTTGGAGAGCCCATGGTATACAGAGTACTGGGTAGCTGGGGGAACAGGGTTGGAGAGCCCATGGCATACAGAGTACTGGGTAGCTGGAGGAACAGGGTTGGAGAGCCCATGGTATACAGAGTACTGG
The DNA here is from genome assembly GCF_020615455.1 of Coregonus clupeaformis. Taxonomy (NCBI): domain Eukaryota; kingdom Metazoa; phylum Chordata; class Actinopteri; order Salmoniformes; family Salmonidae; genus Coregonus; species Coregonus clupeaformis. Next base: position 12,877,191 of record NC_059193.1, read on the forward strand.
GTAGCTGGAGGAACAGGGTTGGAGAGCCCATGGCATACAGAGTACTGGGTAGTTGCAGGAACAGGGTTGGAGAGCCCATGGCATACAGAGTACTGGGTAGCTGGAGGAACAGGGTTGGAGAGCCCATGGCATACAGAGTACTGGGTAGCTGGAGGAACAGGGTTGGAGAGCCCATGGCATACAGAGTACTGGGTAGCTGGAGGAACAGGGTTGGAGAGCCCATGGCATACAGAGTACTGGGTAGCTGGAGGAACAGGGTTGGAGAGCCCATGGCATACAGAGTACTGGGTAGCTGGAGGAACAGGGTTGGAGAGCCCATTTCATACAGAGTACTGGGTAGCTGGAGGAACAGGGTTGGAGAGCCCATGGCATACATAGTACTGGGTAGCTGGAGGAACAGGGTTGGAGAGCCCATGGCATACAGAGTACTGGGTAGCTGGAGGAACAGGGTTGGAGAGCCCATTTCATACAGAGTTTGGGCAGAATATCACCTGTCGCGCAGCGAGAGCATGCTCCTCAAACAGTGGTTGATGTGTGAAGTGAAATAAGTGTTATATTTCTTTCTCAGCTGCTCATACTAAGCACAGCTCCGCTATAAAACCGAAGTAGCCTGTCCAGCATCATTGAGAAACGGACTGACGGGTAAGCACCCAGCCTCCATTTGCTGTTCGAGTGCTTATACGGTTGACGTCTTTTATTTTTTATTTTTTTCCTGCCTCTGTTCCTTCCCATTTGATAATGGGCCATTCTAAATCTAAGCTAATTTGACATATTAGTAAAAACAAGATTAAATTGAGAATTGATGGGTGAAAATATGATCACTTGATGAGAGAACAGCTGTGCAGCCCGAGGCAAGGAACAGAGCGCAAGCTTTTTTTTTCTTCTCCAGACTTTCTCAAATCATCAATAGACTATAGTCGCATCATGCAGCCCATATGTTTAGATTTTTAACACATTCTAAGGTTTTTATAATTTACAACTAAAGTTGCCAAATAACTCTAAATCAACCGTACAGGACCTGTTTAAATCAACCGTACAGGACCTGTTTCAAATGATCATTTTATACACTCAACATCCAGAATGGGAAAAATATCCTTTCTATTTTATTCAGCTAAGTTCAATTATATTCTTCTTACTATAAAATCATATAATATAAAATAATAGCAGGGACTTATAAGCGTATCTTGTCTGCTAAATGAACAAGCCTACAGCCTATGGCATGGAGCATAGCCAGGTAACATACAGTAGGCCAACTCGTATTCTGTTCTTCTGAAATACATTTTCTTCGTATCATAATGTTTCTTTAGACCTGACTAAAATAAATTGATTCATTGTGATGGTGTATATTAAATTGATTTATTTACTTTGTTAATGTAGATGTTCCAAAGGTGTGCATCAGCTGCTTGTATGCAGCTTGTATCCCCTGTAGTTCAGTTGGTAGAGCATGGCGCTTGCAACGCCAGGGTTGTGGGTTCGTTTCCCACGGGGGGGCCAGTATGAAAATGTATGCACTCACTTAACTGTAAGTCGCTTTGGATAAGAGTGTCTGCTAAATGACTAAAATGTAAATGTCGATGTATGCGTGAAGCCCTGGAGTTGCTAAACTTGTTTGTTAATTAACGTTCAATTACCGTGAGACCGGCAGTCTTTTGCATGACAATAACCGGCTGACAAAATGTCATGACCGCCACAACCATGTGTTTAGCTACCTGGTTGTGTGTGTTGGTTTATGTCTAGTGCTAGGATTGATGAGAAGCCTAGTTACTAGTCTACATCTGGTTCAGTCGACCCATCGGACCCCCCCGTGTTGCTGTAGACGGCTCTGATCAGACCTGAGGGTTAGTCAGCGCCACAGGGTCCTCTGGGATTAGACTGGAGCAGAAACACACACGAAGCAGGGTTTCCTCTGGGATTAGACTGGAGCAGAAACACACACGAAGCAGGGTTTCCTCTGGGATTAGACTGGAGCAGAAACACATGAAGCAGGGTTTCCTCTGGGATTAGACTGGAGCAGAAACATACACGAAGCAGGGTTTCCTCTGGGATTAGACTGGAGCAGAAACACACGAAGCAGGGTTTCCTCTGGGATTAGACTGGAGCAGAAACACGAAGCAGGGTTTCCTCTGGGATTAGACTGGAGCAGAAACACGAAGCAGGGTTTCCTCTGGGATTAGACTGGAGCAGAAACACACGAAGCAGGGTTTCCTCTGGGATTAGACTGGAGCAGAAACACACACGAAGCAGGGTTTCCTCTGGGATTAGACTGGAGCAGAAACACACACGAAGCAGGGTTTCCTCTGGGATTAGACTGGAGCAGAAACACACACGAAGCAGGGTTTCCTCTGGGATTAGACTGGAGCAGAAACACACGAAGCAGGGTTTCCTCTGGGATTAGACTGGAGCAGAAACACACGAAGCAGGGTTTCCTCTGGGATTAGACTGGAGCAGAAACACACGAAGCAGGGTTTCCTCTGGGATTAGACTGGAGCAGAAACACACACGAAGCAGGGTTTCCTCTGGGATTAGACTGGAGCAGAAACACACACGAAGCAGGGTTTCCTCTGGGATTAGACTGGAGCAGAAACACGAAGCAGGGTTTCCTCTGGGATCAGACTGGAGCAGAAACACGAAGCAGTGTTTCCTCTGGGATTAGACTGGAGCAGAAACACACACGAAGCAGGGTTTCCTCTGGGATCAGACTGGAGCAGAAACACGAAGCAGGGTTTCCTCTGGGATTAGACTGGAGCAGAAACACACACGAAGCAGGGTTTCCTCTGGGATTAGACTGGAGCAGAAACACACACGAAGCAGGGTTTCCTCTGGGATTAGACTGGAGCAGAAACACACACGAAGCAGGGTTTCCTCTGGGATCAGACTGGAGCAGAAACACGAAGCAGGGTTTCCTCTGGGATTAGACTGGAGCAGAAACACGAAGCAGGGTTTCCTCTGGGATTAGACTGGAGCAGAAACACGAAGCAGGGTTTCCTCTGGGATTAGACTGGAGCAGAAACACGAAGCAGGGTTTCCTCTGGGATTGGAAGTCCAAACAATGTAAAACAACAGTTCTCCCAAGCATTAATAAAACAATTGGTCCCAGATTAAATTCATTTCCAATAATAATAATTATAATGTTTTTATTAATGCTTGGGAGAATCGAAAATTCCCAATACAATGAATTTAGCTATATTGATTTTGTTTTTATGTTTGAGCAAATTAACACAACCTTAGCCATGGAGAAATATGTAGAATTGCTGCAAATGTTCTTTCTAAAACTGCACGTTTTCTCTCCGAATGTGGGGGAATTGTAGAATTGCAGGAAATTGGCTTAAAAATGAATAAAATCCTCTACACCGCCAAGATGGGGCCAACTGTGCCCATTGTGCCCTGCCACGCCCACCACCGAAGCCCCTTTTTTGATCCAGAAAAAAGTCTGCAACCACACCACTCTGCTGCACTCTGACCTGGACTTGGTTTAGATTGGTCTTAATAACAAATACACTGTTACAGATGTACCAGGACAAAGGTTGAAGCCTAGTCCCATAGAACATGGAAGACCACGTTTAGACAAACTGAACTCTGTCACTCTTTGAAACAGCAGTTCAAGAGGGCATAAACGAACGCACCCAAGCCCAGGCAGTGGGTTTTACTCCTCAATGTGAACAGATCGTTTTGCGGGTCTGGGGTTATTTTAAGATGGACAGGCTTTTACCTATGGAAGTGGAGCTACCCCCCGGGCAGCTCCAGCCCATGTCGGTCGTAGCCCGCAGCATAATGTCCCTTCCCTGGGGTGTCTGACGGGACGACAGGCCCCCTCCTTGACCACCCACTGGGTATAAGATGTCACTGGACTGGTAGAGGGGGAGGAAGACGGATTAGAGAGGGAGGAAGAGGGGTTCAGAGAGAGCAGTTACAGTAGGTAGAAGGAGCGAGAGGAGCAGTCGGGGTTAACTGTAGCCCGAGGCCGGTTCTGAAAGCAGCGCAGGGTAAAAATAGAATCTCACATCTCCTTGTATGTCATCTACTGGTCCACTGTCAGGAGGTGGATTCAACCGTCAAAAAGAGGATGAAGGTTCTCATTGGTTGACCGTCACTGTCAATCAACGTAGGTGTCTAGTCTGTTTACCTATCCCGCTAGTGTGGAGGAGGACATTTAATATAAACACTTACAAGATGAGGTTTAGACTTTTAACCCCTCTTGGGATTAAACAACTAGGACATGCCTGTAATATCTGTGTGTGGTAGTCCTCCTACAGAGAGGGCTGAAGTCACAGAGAGATGGACACACACACACAACACACACACAAACACACAACACACACACACACAAACACACAACACACACACACACAACAAACACACAACACACACACACACAAACACACAACACACACACACAACAAACACACAACACACAACACACACACAAACACACACACAAACACACAACAAACACACAACACAAACACACACACACAAACACAACACACACACACAACACACACACACAAACACACACACACACACACACACACACACGCAAACACAACACACACACAAACACACAACACACAAACACACAACACACAAACACACAACACACACACAACACAAACACACAACACAAACACAAACACACAACACACACAACACACACACACAAACACACACACAACACACACACAAACACACAACACACACACACACACACAAACACACAACACACACACACAACACACAAACACACAACACACACTCTCTCCTCTCTAGTGAACAAGCATCTCTATATATTCCATGGTGAGTGAGATGGTGTGTCACGGTGAGACCTTGATATTCCATGGTGAGTGAGATGGTGTGTCACGGTGAGACCTTGTGATATTGTTAGACCATGAGGGATCTGAATCCATTACCAACGGAATATATAGAGACAGACGGATAAGGAATATATAGAGACAGACGGATAAGGGATATATAGAGACAGACGGATAAGGGATATATAGAGACAGACGGATAAGGGATATATGTAGACAGTTGGATAAGGGATATATGTAGACAGTTGGATAAGGGATATATAGAGACAGACGGATAAGGGATATATAGAGACAGACGGATAAGGGATATATAGAGACAGACGGATAAGGGATATATGTAGACAGTTGGATAAGGGATATATAGAGACAGACGGATAAGGGATATATAGAGACAGACGGATAAGGGATATATAGAGACAGACGGATAAGGGATATATAGAGACAGACGGATAAGGGATATATAGAGACAGACGGATAAGGGATATATAGAGACAGACGGATAAGGGATATATAGAGACAGACGGATAAGGGATATATAGAGACAGACGGATAAGGGATATATAGAGACAGACGGATAAGGGATATATAGAGACAGACGGATAAGGGATATATAGAGACAGACGGATAAGGGATATATGTAGACAGACGGATAAGGGATATATAGAGACAGACAGATAAGGGATATATGTAGACAGACGGATAAGGGATATATAGAGACAGACGGATAAGGGATATATGTAGACAGTTGGATAAGGGATATATAGAGACAGACGGATAAGGGATATATGTAGACAGTTGGATAAGGGATATATAGAGACAGACGGATAAGGGATATATGTAGACAGTTGGATAAGGGATATATGGAGACAGACGGATAAGGGATATATAGAGACAGACGGATAAGGGATATATAGAGACAGACGGATAAGGGATATATGTAGACAGTTGGATAAGGGATATATGGAGACAGTTGGATAAGGGATATATGGAGACAGACGGATAAGGGATATATAGAGACAGACGGATAAGGGATATATAGAGACAGACGGATAAGGGATATATGTAGACAGTTGGATAAGGGATATATAGAGACAGACGGATAAGGGATATATAGAGACAGACGGATAAGGGATATATAGAGACAGACGGATAAGGGATATATAGAGACAGACGGATAAGGGATATATAGAGACAGACGGATAAGGGATATATAGAGACAGACGGATAAGGGATATATAGAGACAGACGGATAAGGGATATATAGAGACAGACGGATAAGGGATATATAGAGACAGACGGATAAGGGATATATAGAGACAGACGGATAAGGGATATATAGAGACAGACAGATAAGGGATATATAGAGACAGACGGATAAGGGATATATAGAGACAGACGGATAAGGGATATATAGAGACAGACGGATAAGGGATATATAGAGACAGACGGATAAGGGATATATAGAGACAGACGGATAAGGGATATATAGAGACAGACGGATAAGGGATATATGTAGACAGTTGGATAAGGGATATATAGAGACAGACGGATAAGGGATATATGTAGACAGTTGGATAAGGGATATATAGAGACAGACGGATAAGGGATATATGTAGACAGTTGGATAAGGGATATATGGAGACAGACGGATAAGGGATATATAGAGACAGACGGATAAGGGATATATAGAGACAGACGGATAAGGGATATATGTAGACAGTTGGATAAGGGATATATGGAGACAGACGGATAAGGGATATATAGAGACAGACGGATAAGGGATATATAGAGAGACGGATAAGGGATATATGTAGACAGTTGGATAAGGGATATATAGAGACAGACGGATAAGGGATATATAGAGACAGACGGATAAGGGATATATAGAGACAGACGGATAAGGGATATATAGAGACAGACGGATAAGGGATATATAGAGACAGACGGATAAGGGATATATAGAGACAGACGGATAAGGGATATATAGAGACAGACGGATAAGGGATATATAGAGACAGACGGATAAGGGATATATAGAGACAGACGGATAAGGGATATATAGAGACAGACGGATAAGGGATATATAGAGACAGACGGATAAGGGATATATAGAGACAGACGGATAAGGGATATATAGAGACAGACGGATAAGGGATATATAGAGACAGACGGATAAGGGATATATAGAGACAGACGGATAAGGGATATATAGAGACAGACGGATAAGGGATATATGGAGACAGACGGATAAGGGATATATAGAGACAGACGGATAAGGGATATATAGAGACAGACGGATAAGGGATATATAGAGACAGACGGATAAAGGGATATATAGAGACAGACGGATAAGGGATATATAGAGACAGACGGATAAGGGATATATAGAGACAGACGGATAAGGGATATATAGAGACAGACGGATAAGGGATATATAGAGACAGACGGATAAGCATGAAGGGAGTTGCAGCACAGGAGAGAATGTATCCTTATCTCTCTCCCCCTCCCTTCTCTCTTCTCTCTCCCCCTCCCTTCTCTCTTCTCTCTCCCCCTCCCTTCTCTCTTCTCTCTCCCCCTCCCTTCTCTCTTCTCTCTCCCCCTCCCTTCTCTCTTCTCTCTCCCCTCCCTTCTCTCTTCTCTCTCCCCTCCCTCTCTTCTCTTCTCCCCTCCCTTCTCTCTTCTCTCTCCCCCTCTTCTCTCTCCTCTTCTATCTCTCCTTCTCTCTCCTTCTCCCTCCTCTTCTCCCTCCTCTTCTCTCCCTCCTCTTCTCTCCCTCCTCTTCTCTCTCTCCTTCTCTCTCTTCTTCTCCCTCTCTCTTCTCTCTCCTTCTCTCTCCTCTTCTCTTCTCCCTCCCTCTCTCTCTCCTATTTTCTCTTCTCTTCTCTCTCCTCTTCTCTCTTCTCTCTCTCCTCTTCTCTCTCCTTCTCTCTTCTCTTCTCTCTCCTTCTCTCTCTTCTCTCTCTCCTCTTCTCTCTCCTTCTCTCTCCTCTTCTCTCATATCACAACCACCAAATGGATTGTATTTTCTGTCAGTCAAGCGAGGCCTTGCTAACTTCATGTCAGCCATACTAACACAGGGATGGGAGGAGATGTATGTTACATGTTTGGCATTCAGGTCAGGGCTGTGGACAAGGAAAAAGGGTTGGAGGATTACAATCAATATTATAAGTATGCCACTTAGTAGATGCTTTTACCCAAGGGACTTGAAGCCCAAATCAAATGAAAAATGTTTTTGGTGCGCGTGAACACGCTGGAATTAGAATGCACAGGAGTGAATGAGAGAAAACAGACAGACCGTGACTGTCAACGGCGTTACAGCGCGTCAAATTAGAAATAAATTATATTTTACTTGCGTCTGTGGAGCAATGCTGGTAAAATAAGCTGATGAATTGCGTGGGTTATTTGTAGAAGAGGAATTCTTATGATCTTCCCTATTGCCAAGTAGACTAAAGATATAGTTAAAAATGTATTGGGCTGGAAGCTAAGGTCTATCAGTCAAATAGGATACATGTTTGAAAACAATGGCTGCCTACCTATGTTTATTTCGATCATAGGCACATAGGCAGGCTACGGCTGGGGAAACAAGGAACTCCGATTTGAAGAGAGATTTCTATTATGTAGACGAACAAGACTAGCTAAATTATTTATAAACCACTCGGGTGTACTAGCTACAACTCTCGTTCGTGAGATAAAACATAACTGTTTGGCGCAGGCAGGTACGGTGGCTCCCAAGGGACGTATAAGGTGAGTCAAAAGGAACAACACAACAATAACAATAATTCTCAAGGGCTGCGAAGCGAACACAACAAAACTGTTTACTATGGATTCTCGTGAATTGACACTACTCTCGCACGTACAGTTTTTTCCACTGAGTGAAGACACTTTAGTACGTGTTATGTGATCTCTGAGGGAATTGAACCCTTGACCTTGCTAGTCTCACCAACCGAGCCTCACAGACAGGATACCACCATACAGACGGTTGTCTGCAGTGTTCTTCACTAGAAACCTCTACCCCTCCTCCCCCTCCTCTAGTGATGCCAGGGCCAGGTGATGGTCTGATTTGAAGCATTTTACTCCCGATACGTTTCATCCTAGCTTCATTTTCCCTCTCAAAATGCACAGACAGGACACCTTTATTTCACCTTTATTTAACCAGGTAAGCCAGTTGAGAACAAGTTCTCATTTACAACTGCGACCTGGCCAAGATAAAGCAAAGCAGTTGCGATTAAAAACAACAACAACACAGAGTTACATATGGGGTAAACAAAACATAAAGTCATAAATACAACAGAAAATATATATACAGTGTGTGCAAATGTAGTAAGTTATGGAGGTAAGGCAATAAATAGGCCATAGTGCAAAATAATTACAATTTAGTATTAACACTTGAATGATAGATGTGCAAGAGATGATGTGCAAATAGAGATACTGGGGTGCAAAAGAGCAAAATAAATAACAATATGGGGATGAGGTAGTTGGGTGGGCTAATTACAGATGGGCTGTGTACAGGTGCAGTGATCGGTAAGGTGCTCTGACAACTGATGCTTAAAGATAGTGAGGGAGATAAGAGTCTCCAGCTTCAGAGATTTTTGCAGTTCGTTCCAGTCATTAGCAGCAGAGAACTGGAAGGAATGGCGGCCAAAGGAGGTGTTGGCTTTGGGGATGACCAGTGAGATATACCTGCTGGAGCGCAGACTACGGGTGGGTGTTGCTATGGTGACCAATGAGCTAAGATAAGGCAGGGATTTGGGGCTTTGGTGACAAAACGGATGGCACTGTGATAGACTACATCCAATTTGCTGAGTAGAGTGTTGGAGGCTATTTTGTAAATGACATCGCCGAAGTCAAGGATCGGTAGGATAGTCAGTTTTACGAGGGCATGTTTGGCAGCATGAGTGAAGGAGGCTTTGTTGCGAAATAGGAAGCCGATTCTAGATCTAACTTTTGATTGGAGATGCTTAATGTGAGTCTAGAAGGAGAGTTTACAGTCTAACCAGTGAGATAGTGTTTGCAGGCTGCTGGTGAGGAGGGGAAGAAGATATCTCTCTGTGGCGGCTGTAGCTGGTGCTCTAACACACTTTCTTTCTCATTTGGTTTTCCTTTTCCTCCTTATTCCAACCCCCCCTCCCTCTCTCCTTTCCTCCCCTGTAGACTCCTGAAGAGCTGGATGACTCTGACTTTGAGACGGAGGACTTTGATGTTCGCAGCAGGACCAGCGTGCAGACAGAAGATGACCAGCTTATCGCAGGCCAGAGTGCCAGGGTGAGTCCACACACACACACCTCTCTTCCTCCACCCCGTCTACAAGCCCTCTCAGTGGGTAATACACCTCGTTCACACCAGGGCTCCCTTGACCCCCTCACAGATAGTCTGGCCTTTCCATTCAGACAGGCATGGTTATCCAGACTCCCCCTCTCACACACTGCCAGGTCAGATCTGACAACAGGCCAGGGGGCATAGGGAGTAAACAGGACTGGCCTCCCATTCAGATAATGTTCTCATCTTTTTCCTGTTGTAATGGTGCCGGAGTATCACTAACTATTTTGTTAGTTTTTTCGCGTTGTTTGTAACTTATTTTTTTAAAAACTTATTGTGCATATATTGTTGCTGCTACCGTATCTTTATCACCGAAAATAACTTCTGGACATGAGAACAGCGATTACTCACCTCGAACTAGACAAATATTTTTTTTTGAATGAGTCCAATGCGAAGGATATACTGTTTTCTCTGGAACGGGCCCAAATCCCCGTCATTTGCGTGAAGAAAAGACAGAGAAAAAGGGGGTGGAGGTCGGGCTGCCTTCTGAGAATTCGTAGGCGAGTGAGTAAACTTCCACTACCATCCATTCTATTGGCCAACGTGCAATCATTGGAAAACAAAATGGATGATCTACGATCAAGAATATCCTACCAACGGGACATTTAAAACTATAATATCTTATGTTTCACCGAGTCGTGGCTGAACGACGACACAGATAATATAGAGCTGACGGGATTCTCCATACATCGGCAGGACAGAGGGGCAGGGGGGTGTCTATTTATTAATAACAGCTGGTGCGCGATGTCTAATATTAAAGAAGTCTCGAGGTTTTGCTCACCTGGGGTAGAGTATCTCATGATAAGCTGTAGACCCACTATTTACCAAGAGAGTTCTCATCTATATTATTCGTAGCTGTCTATCTACCACCACAAACCGATGCTGGCACTAAGACCGCACTCAATGAACTGTGTAAGGCCATAAGCAAACAAGAAAATGCTCACCCAGAAGCGGCGCTCCTAGTGGCCAGGGACTTTAATTCAGGGAAACTTACATTTGTTTTACCTAATTTCTACCAGCATGTCACATGTGCAACCAGAGAAAGAAAAAAAAAAACTCTAGACCACCTTTACTCCACACACAGAGACGCATACAAAGCTCTCCCTCGCCCTCCATTTGGCAAATCGGACCATAATTCTATCCTCCTGATTCTGATTCCTGCTTACAAGCAAAAACTAAAGCAGGAAGTACCAGTGACTCGCTCAATACTGAAGTGGTCAGATGACGCGGATGCTACGTTACAGGACTGTTTTGCTAGCGCAGACTGGAATATGTTCCGGGATTCATCCAATGGCATTGAGGAGTACACCACATCAGTCACTGGCTTCATCAATAAGTGCATCGATGACGTCGTTCCCACAGTGACCGTACGTACATATCCCAACCAGAAGCCATGGATTACAGGCAACATCCGCATCTACAAAGGGAAACCCAGCCGCGAGCTGGCCAGTGACGCGAGCCTACCAGACGAGCTAAATGCCTTTTTTATGCTCGCTTCGAGGCAAGCAACACTGAAGCATGCATGAGCGCACCAGCTGTTCCGGACGACTGTGTGATCACGCTCTCGGTAGCCGATGTGAACAAGACCTTTAAAGAGGTCAACATTCACAAGGCCGTGGGGCCAGACGGATTACCAGGACGTGTACTCAGAGCATGCGAGGACCAACTGGCAAGTGTCTTCACTGACATTTTCAACCTCTCCCTGACCGAGTCTGGAATACCTACATGTTTCAAGCAGTTCACCATAGTCACTGTGCCCAAGGTAGCGAAGGTAAGCTGCCTAAATGATTAGTAGCCATGAAGTGCTTTGAAAGGCTGGTCATGGCTTACATCAACAGCATCATCCCGGATACCCTAGACCCACTCCAATTCGCATACCGCCCCAACAGATCCACAGATGACGCAATCTCAATCGCACTCCACACTGCCCTTTCCCACCTGGACAAAAATAACACCTATGTGAGAATGCTGTTCATTAACTACAGCTCAGCATTCAACACCATAGTGCCCTCAAAGCTCATCACTAAGCTAAGGACTCTGGGACTAAACACTTCCCTCTGCAACTGGATCCTTGACTTCCTGACGGGCCGCCCCCAGGTGGTAAGGGTAGGCAACAACACATCCGCCACGCTGATCCTCAACACTGGTGCCCCTCAGTGGTGCGTGCTTAGTCCCCTCCTGTACTCCCTGTTCACCCACGACTGCGTGGACAAACATGACTCCAACACCATCATTAAGTTTGCTGACAACACATCAGTGGTAGGCCTGATCATCGGCAACGATGAGACAGCCTATAGGGAGGAGGTCAGAGGCCTGGCAGCGTGGTGCCAGGATAACAACCTCTCCCTCAATGTGAGCAAGACAAAGGAGCTGATTGTGGACTACAGGAAAAGACGGGCCGAACAGGCCCCCATTAACATCGACGGGGCTGTAGTAGAGCGGGTCGAGAGTTTCCAGTTCCTTGGTGTCCACATCACCAACGAACTATCATGGTCCAAACACACCAAGACAGTCGTGAAGGGGGCACGACAACACCTTTTCCACCTCAGGAGACTGAAAAGATTTGGCATGGGTCCCCAGATCCTCAAAAAGTTATACAGCTGCACCATCGAGAGCATCCTGACCGGTTGCATCACCGCCTGGTTTTGCAACTGCTCGGCATCCGACCGTAAGGCACTACAGAGGGTAGTGCGTACGGCCCAGCACATCACTGTGGCCAAGCTTCCTGCCATCCAAGACCTATATACTAGGCGGTGTCAGAGGAAAGACAAAATAATTGTCAAAGACTCCAGTCACCCTAGTCATAGACTTTTCTCTCTGCTACCGCATGGCAAGCGGTACCGAAGCACCAAGTCTAGGACCAAAAGGCTCCTTAACAGCTTCTACCCCCAAGCCATAAGACTGCTGAACAATTAATCAAATGGCCACCCGGACTGTTGACATTGAAGGTCCCCAAGAACACAGTGGCCTCCATCATTCTTAAATGGAAGAAGTTTGGAACCACCAAGACTCTTCCTAGAGCTGGCCGCCCGGCCAAACAGAGCAATCGGGGGAGAAGGGCCTTGGTCAGGGAGGTGACCAAGAACCAGATGGTCACTCTGACAGAGTTCCTCTGTGGAGATGGGAGAACATTTCAGAATGACAACCATCTCTGCAGCACTCCACCAATCAGGCCTTTATGGTAGAATGGCCAGACGGAAGCCGCTCCTCAGTAAAAGGCACATGACAGCCCTCTTGGATTTTGCCAAAAGGCACTTAAAGGACTCTGACCATGAGAAACAATATTCTCTGGTCTGATGAAACCAAGATTAAACTCTTTGGCTTGAGCGTCACGTCTGGAGGAAACCTGGCACCATTCCTATGGTGAAGCATGGTGGTGGCAGCATCATGCTTTGGGATTGTTTTTCAGCGATAGGGACTGGGAGACTAGTCAGGATCGATGGAAAGATGAACGGATCAAAGTACAGAAAGATCCTTGATGAAAACCTTCTCCAGAGCGCTTAGGACCTCAGACTGGGACGAAGGTTCACCTTCCAACAGGACAACGACCCTAAGCACACAGCCAAGACAATGCAGGAGTGGCTTTGGGACAAGTCTCTGAATGTCCTTGAGTGGCCCAGCCAGAGCCCGGACTTGAACCCGATCGAACATCTCTGGAGAGACCTGAAAATAGCTGTGCAGCAACGCTCCCCATTCAACCTGACAGAGCTTGAGAGGATCTGCAGAGAAGAATGGGAGAAACTCCCCAAATACAGGTGTGCCAAGCTTGTAGCATCATACCCAAGAAGATTTAAGGCTGTAATCACTGAGTAAAGGGTCTGAGTACTTATGTAAATGTGATATTTCCTTTTTTTTTTTTTTATACATTTTGCACAAAAAAAATAATCTATAAAACTGTTTTTGCTTTATGGGGTATTGATGAGGGGGGAAAAAAAACAATTTATCAGTTTTAGAATAAGGCTGTAACGTAACAAAAAAAGTCAAGGGGTCTGAATAGTTTCCGAAATGTATAATAGATAACAGGAATAGCAGGAATAGCATCATCACTAGCCTGGTTACCTTTCTCTATTCAATTATAGTTATATAATGCTTCCTGCCTGGCTAGTGACTGCATGCATGACATTATGGTTCCTTTAAGAATATATTGTAAATGCTTTAATGTCATGACCCCTCTTCTCTCCACATTTGTATTCCCTGTACTCTGGCGTGTGTCTCAAATGGGACCCTATTTCTTATATATTGCGCTAACCACAGGGATCTGGTCCAAAGTAGTGCTCTTCACAGGGAATAGGGTGCCATGTGGGACTCTACCCTGTCCTGAGCTGGTTGGAAGGAAATGAAGAGCAGACGATTAGTCTGTCTGCTGTGGTGCCACAGTGCATTAGTCTGTCTGCTGTGGTGCCACAGTGCATTAGTCTGTCTGCTGTGGTGCCACAGTGCATTAGTCTGTCTGCTGTGGTGCCGCAGTGCATTAGTCTGTCTGCTGTGGTGCCACAGTGCATTAGTCTGTCTGCTGTGGTGCCACAGTGCATTAGTCTGTCTGCTGTGGTGCCACAGTGCATTAGTCTGTCTGCTGTGGTGCCACAGTGCATTAGTCTGTCTGCTGTGGTGCCATTAGTCTGTCTGCTGTGGTGCCATTAGTCTGTCTGCTGTGGTGCCACAGTGCATTAGTCTGTCTGCTGTGGTGCCACAGTGCATTAGTCTGTCTGCTGTGGTGCCACAGTGCATTAGTCTGTCTGCTGTGGTGCCACAGTGCATTAGTCTGTCTGCTGTGGTGCCACAGTGCATTAGTCTGTCTGCTGTGGTGCCACAGTGCATTAGTCTGTCTGCTGTGGTGCCACAGTGCATTAGTCTGTCTGCTGTGGTGCCACAGTGCATTAGTCTGTCTGCTGTGGTGCCACAGTGCATTAGTCTGTCTGCTGTGGTGCCACAGTGCATTAGTCTGTCTGCTGTGGTGCCACAGTGCATTAGTCTGTCTGCTGTGGTGCCACAGTGCATTAGTCTGTCTGCTGTGGTGCCATTAGTCTGTCTGCTGTGGTGCCACAGTGCATTAGTCTGTCTGCTGTGGTGCCATTAGTCTGTCTGCTGTGGTGCCACAGTGCATTAGTCTGTCTGCTGTGGTGCCACAGTGCATTAGTCTGTCTGCTGTGGTGCCACAGTGCATTAGTCTGTCTGCTGTGGTGCCACAGTGCATTAGTCTGTCTGCTGTGGTGCCACAGTGCATTAGTCTGTCTGCTGTGGTGCCACAGTGCATTAGTCTGTCTGCTGTGGTGCCACAGTGCATTAGTCTGTCTGCTGTGGTGCCACAGTGCATTAGTCTGTCTGCTGTGGTGCCACAGTGCATTAGTCTGTCTGCTGTGGTGCCATTAGTCTGTCTGCTGTGGTGCCATTAGTCTGTCTGCTGTGGTGCCACAGTGCATTAGTCTGTCTGCTGTGGTGCCACAGTGCATTAGTCTGTCTGCTGTGGTGCCACAGTGCATTAGTCTGTCTGCTGTGGTGCCACAGTGCATTAGTCTGTCTGCTGTGGTGCCACAGTGCATTAGTCTGTCTGCTGTGGTGCCACAGTGCATTAGTCTGTCTGCTGTGGTGCCACAGTGCATTAGTCTGTCTGCTGTGGTGCCACAGTGCATTAGTCTGTCTGCTGTGGTGCCATTAGTCTGTCTGCTGTGGTGCCATTAGTCTGTCTGCTGTGGTGCCATTAGTCTGTCTGCTGTGGTGCCATTAGTCTGTCTGCTGTGGTGCCACAGTGCATTAGTCTGTCTGCTGTGGTGCCACAGTGCATTAGTCTGTCTGCTGTGGTGCCACAGTGCATTAGTCTGTCTGCTGTGGTGCCACAGTGCATTAGTCTGTCTGCTGTGGTGCCACAGTGCATTAGTCTGTCTGCTGTGGTGCCACAGTGCATTAGTATTCATATCTCTCTCTCTGCCTCTCTCGTCAACAGAACACTCAGGTTAATACTGTCTCCAACCTCAAACACTGCCCTACCACACACAGAGTACACACACACACACACACACACACACACACACACACACACACACACACACACACACACACACACACACACACACACAGAGAAGGCCTACAGAAACACACACAGTACAAAAAACACACCAATGCGTAAACAAACGCTCTTTCAATATTCCCTCTGTTGCCTTGGCAATACATGTATTAATACATCCAGTCATTGGCCAAATGAGGGGGGCTACATTGATGAGAAATATGTTAGTTGGTGTGGAAGCGCGGCGTGACCTCGTTATAGCCCTCTTGTTATGCATCAGGGAAGTAGAACATCCTTATTTCCTACTGAACTACAATCATTCTGTTGCTCTGCCATCTCTATCACGGCTTCAAGTTTAGCTGTAAGATTCTCTACAAGGGGTCTTTGTAGTGTTTGTAGCGTTTGTAGTTTGTAGTGTTTGTAGAGTTTGTAGTGTTTGTAGCGTTTGTAGTGTTTGTAGTTTGTAGTGTTTGTAGTTTGTAGTGTTTGTAGTTTGTAGTTTGTAGCGTTTGTAGTGTTTGTAGCGTTTGTAGCGTTTGTAGTGTTTGTAGTGTTTGTAGTGTTTGTAGTTTGTAGCGTTTGTAGTTTGTATTGTTTTTTTAGTGTCTTCAGTTGCTCTAAGCCTTAGGAATGAATACAAGGAAATTCATTAATTTAAGATCATTAGGACTTGACCTGAAGGTCATACTTATAAAAAACATAAAGGCTGTTTGGTGTGTGCCTGACTGTTTCTTCTCCAAGCTAAATCTAAGGCATTAGGTCTGGGAGCTAACGCGAGTCTTCCAGGTCTCTTTTAGGGCAAGGTCACTCATCACATGAGCGTAGTTCAGAGGCCCGTATGTATCAAGTGTGTCCAAGCGATGATCTAGGATCAGGTCCCCCCATGTCATGTAATGTTATTAATTCTGAGCTAAAGGGCAAAACTGATCCTAAATCACATGGCGCCGTACTGTATGGCTGCCGTGTGCATGCTCCGACCCAACTTAGCTATTTAGTGTTTATTTATTTTTTGTGGCATTTTATCGTAACTGTTTTTTTCCTGTGATCGACAAAAAAAATTTAACATCAGATCGGCAGTTACTAACCTCAATACCAATGGATTCTCCATTCACTAAGCAGACAGGACATCGGATTCAGGAACATCCAGACGGGGAAGGGGTATGTCTCTTCATCAACAGCAAATAGTTTGCAGACTAGCGCAGTGGAAGTCTCTACCCATTGTTCAACCGTCTTGGAATACCTGATGGTCAAATACCTCCCAGAGAGGGTTTTCATCTGTTGTCGTGACTGCTATATATATTCCACCTCAGGACAACCACCACAACAAGCTGCCACTGTACGAAGCAATAAACAATCAAGAAACCTGGAAGCTGCTTTTATTTTTGCACTAAAGATGCGTGATTCCCAACTTCTGTCAACATGTCTGCTTCGCCACTAGGGGGCGATAGTCCTAGACCACTTAATCAACCCACAAGCAAGCATACCGAGGCCCTCCCTCGTCCCCCCTTTGGCAAGTCAGATCATGACTCTATACTCCTGCTTCCTGTTTACAAACAAAAGCTAATTCCTGTTCCCAAAAACTCTTAAGGCATCCTGCCACTGACTACCACCTTGTTGCACTAAGGAAGTGCTTTGAAACTCCATCCCAGACTTTCTGGACCCACTCTAATTTGCATACCGCCCCAACAGATACACAGACAACGCAATCTCAATTGCACTCTACTCTACTCTGCCCCTAGAAAATAGGAACACTTATGTGAGGATGCTGTTCACAGACTACAGCTCAGCGTTCAAAATCATAGTGTTAGATAAGTCTGTAACGTAACGAAATGTGGAAAACATCAAGGTGTCTGAATACTTTCTGAGTGCACTGTAAACCCCCTCTTCTATTTTCCACGTACTCTCATGCTCTCTGTTCCAGGCTGTCATAGCCCAGCTTCCCCAGATAAAACATCAATAAAAGCCTAACCAGAAATGTGGTGTAGTATAATGTCATATATTCATCTGGCATAGTACTCTCTCTCTCTCCTCTCCATACCCAGGCATTCATGGCCCAATGTGTAGTGTCCTGGTACCTATCTTCCAGTAGAACCCTCTCCTCTCCATACCCAGGCATTCATGGCCCAATGTGTAGTGTCCTGGTACCTATCTTCCAGTAGAACCCTCTCCTCTCCATACCCAGGCATTCATGGCCCAATGTGTAGTGTCCTGGTACCTATCTTCCAGTAGAACCCTCTCCTCTCCATACCCAGGCATTCATGGCCCAATTGTAGTGTCCTGGTACCTATCTTCCAGTAGAACCCTCTCCTCTCCATACCCAGGCATTCATGGCCCAATGTGTAGTGTCCTGGTACCTATCTTCCAGTAGAACCCTCTCCTCTCCATACCCAGGCATTCATGGCCCAATGTGTAGTGTCCTGGTACCTATCTTCCAGTAGAACCCTCTCCTCTCCATACCCAGGCATTCATGGCCCAATGTAATGTTTTATACTCCTCAACCCCTCTCCTTCATCCCTCCTCTACCAGGCTATAACAGCTCAGTGTTCTGTTCTATAACTCTCCTCTCCTCCTCTACCAGGCTATCATGGCCCAGCTGCCCCAGGAGCAGAAGGCTAAGATCGCTGAGCAGGTGGCCAGTTTCCAGGAGGAGAAGAGCAAGCTGGACGCTGAGGTGTCCAAGTGGGACGACTCCGGCAACGACATCATCGTCCTGGCCAAACAGATGTGTATGATCATGATGGAGATGACCGACTTCACCAGGTATGAAGGGAGGACGGGGCTGGTGTGTGTATGAAGGGAGAAGGGGCTGGTGTGTGTATGAAGGGAGAAGGGGCTGGTGTGTGTATGAAGGGAGAAGGGGCTGGTGTGTGTATGAAGGGAGAAGGGGCTAGTGTGTGTATGAAGGGAGAAGGGGCTGGTGTGTGTATGAAGGGAGAAGGGGCTGGTGTGTGTATGAAGGGAGAAGGGGCTGGTGTGTGTATGAAGGGAGAACGGGGCTGGTGTGTGTATGAAGGGAGAAGGGGCTGGTGTGTGTATGAAGGGAGAAGGGGCTGGTGTGTGTATGAAGGGAGAAGGGGCTGGTGTGTGTATGAAGGGAGAAGGGGCTGGTGTGTGTATGAAGGGAGAAGGGGCTGGTGTGTGTATGAAGGGAGAAGGGGGCTGGTGTGTGTATGAAGGGAGAAGGGGCTGGTGTGTGTATGAAGGGAGAAGGGGCTGGTGTGTGTATGAAGGGAGAAGGGGCTGGTGTGTGTATGAAGGGAGAAGGGGCTGGTGTGTGTATGAAGGAGAAGGGGCTGGTGTGTATGAAGGGAGAAGGGGCTGGTGTGTATGAAGGGAGAACGGGCTGGTGTGTATGAAGGGAGAAGGGGCTGGTGTGTATGAAGGGAGAAGGGGCTGGTGTGTGTATGAAGGGAGAAGGGGCTGGTGTGTGTATGAAGGGAGAAGGGGCTGGTGTGTATGAAGGGAGAACGGGCTGGTGTGTGTATGAAGGGAGAAGGGGCTGGTGTGTGTATGAAGGGAGAAGGGGCTGGTGTGTGTATGAAGGGAGAAGGGGCTGGTGTGTGTATGAAGGGAGAAGGGGCTGGTGTGCGTATGAAGGGAGAAGGGGCTGGTGTGCGTATGAAGGGAGAAGGGGGCTGGTGTGTGTATGAAGGGAGAAGGGGCTGGTGTGTGTATGAAGGGAGAAGGGGCTGGTGTGTGTATGAAGGGAGAAGGGGCTGGTGTGTGTATGAAGGGAGAAGGGGCTGGTGTGTGTATGAAGGGAGAAGGGGCTGGTGTGTGTATGAAGGGAGAAGGGGCTGGTGTGTGTATGAAGGGAGAAGGGGCTGGTGTGTGTATGAAGGGAGAAGGGGCTGGTGTGTGTATGAAGGGAGAAGGGGCTGGTGTGTGTATGAAGGGAGAAGGGGCTGGTGTGTGTATGAAGGGAGAAGGGGCTGGTGTGTTTCATTGTCAGTCAGTGTAACGGTAGTATGCATCCATGCATCATCCTCCTCCAGGTCTACTGTGAACTGTAGGTGGGATTTGGGTAGATTGAGATGCACAGCGTGTGTTACCTCAGGCCAGTGTCATTGTGTTCAACATGGCTCCCAGTGTTACGATAAGGGGGACCGGATTCACCCCTGCTCTCCCATTAACATGTACATTTCTACAGGATACTCTCAAGCTCTCTCTAGCTCCCTCCCTCTCTCTCTCTCTCTCTCTCTAGCTCTCTCTCTCTGTGTCCCTCCCTCTCTCTGTGTCCCTCCCTCTCTCTCTGTGTCCCTCCCTCTCTCTCTGTGTCCCTCCCTCTCTCTCTGTGTCCCTCCCTCTCTCTCTGTGTCCCTCCCTCTCTCTCTGTGTCCCTCCCTCTCTCTCTGTGTCCCTCCCTCTCTCTCTGTGTCCCTCCCTCTCTCTCTCTGTCCCTCCCTCTCTCTCTCTGTCCCTCCCTCTCTCTCTCTCTCTCTCTCTGTGTCCCTCCCTCCCTCTCTCTCTCTCTCTCTCTCTCTCTCTCTCTCTCTCTCTGTCCCTCCCTCTCTCTCTGTCCCTCTCTCTCTCTCTCTGTCCCTCCCTCTCTCTCTGTCCCTCCCTCTCTCTCTGTCCCTCCCTCTCTCTCTCTGTCCCTCTCTCTCTCTCTCTCTGTCCCTCTCTCTCTCTCTCTCTCTCTCTGTCCCTCCCTCTCTCTCTCTCTGTCCCTCCCTCTCTCTCTCTCTGTCCCTCCCTCTCTCTCTCTCTCTGTCCCTCCCTCTCTCTCTCTCTGTCCCTCCCTCTCTCTCTCTCTCTCTCTGTCCCTCCCTCTCTCTCTCTCTCTCTCTGTCCCTCCTCTCTCTCTCTCTCTCTCTGTCCCTCCCTCTCTCTCTCTCTCTCTCTCTGTCCCTCTCTCTCTCTGTCCCTCTCTCTCTCTGTCCCTCTCTCCCTCCCTCTCTCTCTCTCTGTCCCTCCCTCCCTCTCTCTCTCTCTGTCCCTCCCTCTCTCTCTCTCTGTCCCTCCCTCTCTCTCTCTCTCTGTCCCTCCCTCTCTCTCTCTCTCTCTGTCCCTCCCTCTCTCTCTCTCTGTCCCTCCCTCTCTCTCTCTCTGTCCCTCCCTCTCTCTCTCTCTCTGTCCCTCCCTCTCTCTCTCTGTCCCTCCCTCTCTCTCTCTGTCCCTCCCTCTCTCTCTCTGTCCCTCCCTCTCTCTCTCTGCCCCTCCCTCTCTCTGTGTCCCTCCCTCCCTCTCTCTGTCCCTCCCTCTCTCTGTGTCCCTCCCTCTCTCTGTGTCCCTCCCTCCCTCTCTCTGTCCCTCCCTCTCTCTCTCTCTGTCCCTCCCTCTCTCTCTCTGTCCCTCCCTCTCTCTCTCTCTCTGTCCCTCCCTCTCTCTCTCTGTCCCTCCCTCTCTCTCTCTGTCTCCCTCTCTCTCTCTCTCTCTCTCTCTCCCTCCCTCTCTCTGTGTCCCTCCCTCCCTCTCTCGCCGCCCCTCCCTCTCTCTGTCCCTGTTTCTCCTCTCTCCTCTGTTATCAGTACAGGGGGATCTGACTATTCAGGTTTATATGGTAGGTCTTCTCCACTGCAGACAGCCCAGCCTCTGTAAAAGGCCATTTGGATTCGGTCTTATGTAGCAAAATTTGAAGTTGTGTTTTTTACATTGGATAAAAGTAGAGACTCAGTGCTAGAATATGGTATCATACACTACAGTTGAGGAACAATGGGAAAGTAATTCTGCTTTGAAAGTTGATCAATTTGTAACCCCACTTTTGAGAAAATGGCCCTCGAATGTTTTGGTACACCTACTGGAGAGCTCTTCTTTGTCTACACCCATTCAGCATCGTTCACACCCTCTTAAGCCTTAGCCCCACCCATCTCCTTAAGGATTCACAGTGTAGTAAACAACCAAAGATTTCAAGACTAAACGTGGTGAAAGTAGTAATAAAAATAAACTTAATCTAGTCGTTGGCCTGTACCCTAATCTGACTTTGGTGCAGGTCCCCTGTAGCTCAGTTGGTAGAGCATGGCACTTGCAACTCCAGGGTTGTGGGTTCGTTTCCCACGGGGGGCCAGTATGAAAAATGTATGCACTCACTAACTGTAAGTCGCTCTGGATAAGAGCGTCTGCTAAATGACTAAAATGTAAATGTCAAATGTCATGTTGTTCTTCACATTACCGTCTCTGGTAAACACACACTATATCAAATAAAATCTATGTGTATTTGTCACATGCACAGGACACAGAAGGTGTAAACGGTACAGTGAAATGATTACTGGCACAGTGGAGTCTTTTGTTTAGACACGTAGCTAGCTAGCTAAACAATGAACCATAATCCTAACTCTAATGCCACGTTAAAAACAACTAGGAACTTATAAAAAATAGAACCCAGACTGGGAAAAATCAATTTGAATGGTCATCCAACTCTTTCTAAGGCTCCTGCACAGATCACACATGTAACGTTAGATAGCGAGCCAGCCAGCTAATGTTAGTTAGCTAGCTAACAGTGCGCTTTAGCTTGCAATGAAAATGACTTTCTGACTAAATTTGAAATGTATATCTGAAAAATTTAGCTAGACTTTCTTACCCCTATACATGGATGGACGCTTCTCCCTCTCTGTCACGGATGCCATGGTTGCCCTTAGTTTGAAGATGTCATCCGGAGACAGGTGTTTTATACAACATCCTTCTGTGTTCTCTCTTTGGACTCTCCACATTTGGCAATCATCTCTCTGCTTCCACCGGGCAAACTCTTGTCAACTTCTTCCGTGACAACAACACTGTTTTCTTCCCCCACCATTGTCATCAGAAGACTTTACAATATCTGGTTGAATTAAAAAAAGTTTTAACCTAAATCAGGGATTTCCTCATTGTCTGATTCATTTTCATAGTCCGAGAGAGTCAGCATGGCACGATCATCCTCCAGAAAGTTTCTCCATCACAACATTTTCCCACTGAGCTTTGTTGATAACGCTATTAGCAGTAGCAAAACAAATTTCAGTTAATAATTTTTTTTTTTTTTTTAAGCCGAGGTAGGCAGGATTATCCACACATACTTAGCAGTTCATGTTATTTAAAGAAGCATGCTACATGGCAGACCAATCTGAACTCCTCTCTCAGCATGTCCTGACCATCCATTATCTCAGCCAATCATGGCTAGCGGGAAGGTTCCTGTAGTTTTTCATGGCTAAACCAACTAGGCTCGTTATTTAACAATTGTATTCGTATTTACAGATGGTATACAAGTTTGTTATTAAGGCACATGAAAGTTCACATTTTCCAGAACGCATTTCTGCCCCAAAACGTATTTTGATGTAAAAAACAACAACAAACAAACAAAAACAAAAAACGTTAAAATGCCTCTCCTGTTAAGTTGTGACGCACGACATAAGCCTAGTTTCCTGAAACGGGTCACATTACTAAGTTGGTCTCTGTCTGGAATGGGGAGGCCAGCAACTGTCCTGTAGTAAATGTGACACACAGACAAGACCGTAGGCTCTATGGCCATCTGCTCAGTAAAACGTATGTGTCGGGAGGGGGTTGTGTGTCTACTTTTGTGTGTGTGTGTGTGTGTGTGTGAGCATGGTTGTGTAGTCTGTTGCCTGTGAGTAGAGGTGTGTGAGTCTACCTCTTTGTATTTAAAGTGAATCAGTCATTGTGCCTGGAACATCAGAGGTAATGACAGAGCAAAGCTCTCGGTCTCTCTGCCTGCCTGTCTCTCAACCTCCAGCTCTTTAAAGGAGGTATCAAAAAAACGTATTGTTTCTCCAGTCAGATCTAGCCTAACACTGCCATCACCCTGTAAGCACCAGCCTTGAGGACAGGTTTTACTCCACAAGCAAAGGCATTGTCTTTAGAAAAACAGCACGACATTGAACATGAAATTGCGTGAGATAAACCTGCACAAAAACAGAGGACACTGAACGGAGTATAAGTCCACTTAGACTGCCTTCCTCTGCCTTCCTCCATCCAAACCCAGCCTTCCGCTGCCTTCCTCCATCCAGACCCAGCCTTCCTCTGCCTTCCTCCATCCAAACCCAGCCTTCCTCTGCCTTCCTCCATCCAAACCCAGCCTTCCTCTGCCTTCCTCCATCCAAACCCAGCCTTCCTCCATCCAAACCCAGCCTTCCGCTGCCTTCCTCCATCCAAACCCAGCCTTCCTCTGCCTTCCTCCATCCAAACCCAGCCTTCCTCCATCCAAACCCAGCCTTCCGCTGCCTTCCTCCATCCAAACCCAGCCTTCCTCTGCCTTCCTCCATCCAAACCCAGCCTTCCGCTGCCTTCCTCCATCCAAACCCAGTCTTCCGCTGCCTTCCTCCATCCAAACCCAGCCTTCCGCTGCCTTCCTCCATCCAAACCCAGCCTTCCGCTGCCTTCCTCCATCCAAACCCAGCCTTCCGCTGCCTTCCTCCATCCAAACCCAGCCTTCCACTGCCTTCCTCCATCCAAACCCAGCCTTCCTCCATCCAAACCCAGCCTTCCGCTGCCTTCCTCCATCCAAACCCAGCCTTCCTCCATCCAAACCCAGCCTTCCACTGCCTTCCTCCATCCAAACCCAGCCTTCCGCTGCCTTCCTCCATCCAAACCCAGCCTTCCTCCATCCAAACCCAGCCTTCCGCTGCCTTCCTCCATCCAAACCCAGCCTTCCTCTGCCTTCCTCCATCCAAACCCAGCCTTCCTCCATCCAAACCCAGCCTTCCACTGCCTTCCTCCATCCAAACCCAGCCTTCCTCCATCCAAACCCAGCCTTCCACTGCCTTCCTCCATCCAAACCCAGCCTTCCTCCATCCAAACCCAGCCTTCCGCTTCCTTCCTCCATCCAAACCCAGCCTTCCTCCATCCAAACCCAGCCTTCCGCTGCCTTCCTCCATCCAAACCCAGCCTTCCTCCATCCAAACCCAGCCTTCCTCTGCCTTCCTCCATCCAAACCCAGCCTTCCTCCATCCAAACCCAGCCTTCCGCTGCCTTCCTCCATCCAAACCCAGCCTTCCTCCATCCAAACCCAGCCTTCCACTGCCTTCCTCCATCCAAACCCAGCCTTCCGCTGCCTTCCTCCATCCAAACCCAGCCTTCCTCCATCCAAACCCAGCCTTCCGCTGCCTTCCTCCATCCAAACCCAGCCTTCCTCTGCCTTCCTCCATCCAAACCCAGCCTTCCTCCATCCAAACCCAGCCTTCCACTGCCTTCCTCCATCCAAACCCAGCCTTCCTCCATCCAAACCCAGCCTTCCACTGCCTTCCTCCATCCAAACCCAGCCTTCCTCCATCCAAACCCAGCCTTCCGCTTCCTTCCTCCATCCAAACCCAGCCTTCCTCCATCCAAACCCAGCCTTCCACTGCCTTCCTCCATCCAAACCCAGCCTTCCGCTGCCTTCCTCCATCCAAACCCAGCCTTCCTCCATCCAAACCCAGCCTTCCTCTGCCTTCCTCCATCCAAACCCAGCCTTCCTCCATCCAAACCCAGCCTTCCACTGCCTTCCTCCATCCAAACCCAGCCTTCCTCCATCCAAACCCAGCCTTCCACTGCCTTCCTCCATCCAAACCCAGTCTTCCACTGCCTTCCTCTCTCCTTCCTTTCCTCCATCTATCCCTCCACTCCCTCTCATTCCTCCATCCTCCAGCTCTCCTCACCCACTATCCTTCCTCCATCCATCCATCCAACCTTCCACTCCCACCTTCCTCCATCCAGCCTTCCACTCCCACTGCCTTCCTTCCTCCATCCAAACCCAACCTTCCACTCCCTCTTTCCTCCATCCAGCCTTCCACTCCCCCTGCCTTCCTCCATCCAAACCCAGCCTTCCACTCCCTCTTTCCTCAACCAGCCTTAGACCCACCCAGCCTTCCCCTCCCCAGTCAGCTCCAGCCTTCCACTCCCTCTTTCCTCCAACCAGCCTTAGACCCACCCAGCCTTCCCCTCCCCAGTCAGCTCCAGCCTTCCACTCCCTCTTTCCTCCAACCAGCCCTCCACTCCCTTCCTCCAACCAGCCTTAGACCCACCCAGCCTTCCCCTCCCCAGTCAGCTCCAGCCCTCCACTCCCTCTTTCCTCCAACCAGCCCTCCACTCCCTTCCTCCAACCAGCCTTAGACCCACCCAGCCTTCCCCTCCCCAGTCAGCTCCAGCCCTCCACTCCCTCTTTCCTCCAACCAGCCTTAGACCCACCCAGCCTTCCCCTCCCCAGTCAGCTCCAGCCTTCCACTCCCTCTTTCCTCCAACCAGCCTTAGACCCACCCAGCCTTCCCCTCCCCAGTCAGCTCCAGCCTTCCACTCCCTCTTTCCTCCAACCAGCCTTAGACCCACCCAGCCTTCCCCTCCCCAGTCAGCTCCAGCCTTCCACTCCCTCTTTCCTCCAACCAGCCCTCCACTCCCTTCCTCCAACCAGCCTTAGACCCACCCAGCCTTCCCATCCCAAAGTCAGCTCCAGCCCTCCACTCCTTCAGGTCAGGCTGCTGAGCCAGCCTTTGATCAAATGCCTAGCGTCGTCCAGCTTCAATCAGCTTCAAGCCTACCACTTCTGTCCTAGCGTCGTCCAGCTTCAATCAGCTTCAAGCCTACCACTTCTGATCCACCCGAAGGATCACAAGGAAGTAATGCCAGTTCCCTGTCCCAGACCTATTTTGCTGCATGCTAATGTCATGCTAATACATGTAAATGAAGCGCTGCTCTCACATCTCCTACCCTGCTATGCTGCTACCCCTGCCGTAAAAACCCACATGCATGTGTAGTGATTTAAAACACAGCATATCTGTTCTGATGTAGATTTTAAAGAAGTGGTACTAAAGGGTCTTCTTGAAGACGGAGATTTTAACCATCACGGGCTTGGCGCTGTCTCTTTCTTTACAGTGGAAAGGAGGCCCAAGGGGATTTCATTTAAACAAAACCCACCAATACGGTCTGGTAGATATTTAAACAGGAGAATGTTCAGATATAGCTGAGGAATTCTAGTCATAATTAATCTACACTCATAAATATGTAAATATTTCTCAGACTAGGAAAGTGTGTGTGTGTGACTGAGGTCTCTGTGTAACGGCTCCTACACCATGTCACCTGCAGCAGAGAGAGAGAGGGAGAGGCAGAAGGAAGGAAGGTCAGCGGAGAGCTACTTCAGTCCACGGCCAAATGATTGGCCCTCAACCTTATGTCCGGGCAGGCAGGGCCAGCAAGGTTAAATCATTGAGGAGGAAATTGATTTGGGCCTTCCTGCCTGTCTATCTTACTATCTCTCTCTACACAGCCTGGTGTTTGACTGACTGTTACTGCCTGGTGATGCCACCCACTCTGCTCTCTACACAGCCTGGTGTTTGACTGACTGTTACTGCCTGGTGTTTGACTGACTGTTACTGCCTGGTGTTTGACTGACTGTTACTGCCTGGTGATGCCACCCACTCAGTGTGTGTGTGTGTTCCCCAAGGTCAGATCCACATGCCTCTCCCGTCTGGCCGTCACCAAGCCCGTACGGCAGTCCTGACCGTCCCTGTATTCTGTCATAAACGATCACGGGTGCCCCTGCCTCACCCACCCACCCACTCCGCTCCCAGCTAAACCAGCACCTTGTAATGACAGGCTTAGCTTATTGTGCTGATGGCTAGCCCAGTGTCTGAATATGGTTGGTAGAGGTGATGGCTAGCCCAGTGTCTGAATATGGTTGGTAGAGGTGATGGCTAGCCCAGTGTCTGAATATGGTTGGTAGAGGTGATGGCTAGCCCAGTGTCTGAATATGGTTGGTAGAGGTGATGGCTAGCCCAGTGTGCTGAATATGGTTGGTAGAGGTGATGGCTAGCCCAGTGTGCTGAATATGGTTGGTAGAGGTGATGGCTAGCCCAGTGTGCTGAATATGGTTGGTAGAGGTGATGGCTAGCCCAGTGTCTGAATATGGTTGGTAGAGGTGATGGCTAGCCCAGTGTGCTGAATATGGTTGGTAGAGGTGATGGCTAGCCCAGTGCTGAATATGGTTGGTAGAGGTGATGGCTAGCCCAGTGTGCTGAATATGGTTGGTAGAGGTGATGGCTAGCCCAGTGTGCTGAATATGGTTGGTAGAGGTGATGGCTAGCCCAGTGTCTGAATATGGTTGGTAGAGGTGATGGCTAGCCCAGTGTGCTGAATATGGTTGGTAGAGGTGATGGCTAGCCCAGTGTGCCAGGGTGACACGTGGTTTGTCTGGCTCAGACTTCCTCCTCTTGTTTATTCATGTTTTATATTAGCCAATGAAAAACACAGCTATATTCTGTTAGGATGGGGATGTCCGATAACCTCGCCTTGCATAATATGACCCCCACCACTACGTTAGTATCTCTGTTGTGAAACGAGGCCTAGCACTAGCAGAGTTGCATCACAGCCCAGCCTTGAAATTGACTGTAGATCCCAACCACATTGGTAGCATGTCTGCAATGAAATGAGGCTAGCTCAGTGCTAGCATTGTTGAGGTTGTATTTGACATTACCATCCCGATGCCTCCAAGCCCCTCTAGTCTCTCAGGGCTCTCCTGTCCCCAGTTAGAGGGGGGGAAGGAGGGGGAGAGAGTGTCCCCAGCCCAGTCTCTCAGGGCTCTCCTGTCCCCAGTTAGAGGGGGGGAAGGAGGGGGAGAGAGTGTCCCCAGCCCAGTCTCTCAGGGCTCTCCTGTCCCCAGTTAGAGGGGGGGAAGGAGGGGGAGAGAGTGTCCCCAGCCCCTCTAGTCTCTCAGGGCTCTCCTGTCCCCAGTTAGAGGGGGGGAAGGAGGGGGAGAGAGTGTCCCCAGCCCAGTCTCTCAGGGCTCTCCTGTCCCCCAGTTAGAGGGGGGAAGGAGGGGGAGAGAGTGTCCCCAGCCCAGTCTCTCAGGGCTCTCCTGTCCCCAGTTAGAGGGGGGGAAGGAGGGGGAGAGAGTGTCCCCAGCCCAGTCTCTCAGGGCTCTCCTGTCCCCAGTTAGAGGGGGGGAAGGAGGGGGAGAGAGTGTCCCCAGCCCAGTCTCTCAGGGCTCTCCTGTCCCCTGTGTGTCCCCAGCCCAGTCTCTCAGGGCTCTCCTGTCCCCTGTGTGTCCCCAGCCCAGTCTCTCAGGGCTCTCCTGTCCCCTGTGTGTCCCCAGCCCAGTCTCTCAGGGCTCTCCTGTCCCCTGTGTGTCCCCAGCCCAGTCTCTCAGGGCTCTCCTGTCCCCTGTGTGTCCCCAGCCCAGTCTCTCAGGGCTCTCCTGTCCCCTGTGTGTCCCCAGCCCAGTCTCTCAGGGCTCTCCTGTCCCCTGTGTGTCCCCAGCCCAGTCTCTCAGGGCTCTCCTGTCCCCTGTGTGTCCCCAGTTAGAGGGGGGGAAGGAGGGGGGTCCCCAGCCCAGTATGTAGCGTGATACTTGGCTACATCCCTCCACCAGGACTCTGCTTCGCTCCCTCTATCCCTCCCTTCACATCAGTCACAGAGGTAGGGAGGAGAGACGGTAGAGAGATAGCGAGAGCTTCAAGACTGTGAAGAGGGAGAGACGGGAGGAGAGGAAGGGAGGCAGGGAGAACACAACATTCCATCTGTTGTGGGAGAGTTGGATGGGATGGGAGGGTTTGTAGCCTGGAGAGAGCAGCTTTGAATCCAGGTTGTGACTCGAGTCCCTAGCGGGGACACCAAACTGGCAGAGAGGACTGTGGAGCAGGCTGGGGGGTTTGGCTGGGTCGACCTGTGTGCTTGTTGGGGGACGGGGTGTATGTTGCGTCAGCCTGTGTGTGTTGGGGGGTTGTAGTGGGTTATGTCTAGGTCAGAGCTATTAGCTGAACAGGACTGGCACTGCCCCCTATCCCACCCTGTCTGTCCCTCCCCCTCCATCTCTCTCTCCACCCTTCTCTACGTCCCACCCTCTCGGTCTGTCCCTCCCCCTCCATCTCTCTATCCACCCTTCTCTACGTCCCACCCTCTCGGTCTGTCCCTCCCCCTCCTTCTCTACGTCCCACCCTGTCTGTCCCTCCCCCTCCATCTCTCTCTCCACCCTTCTCTATGTCCCACCCTCTCCTTCTCTACGTCCCACCCTGTCTGTCTCTCCCCCTCCATCTCTCTCTCCACCCTTCTCTATGTCCCACCCTCTCGGTCTGTCCCTCCTCCGTCCATCTCTATCCACCCTTCTCTACGTCCCACCCTCTTTCCAGAAGTGTACGAGACAGCAGAAGGGATACTTTTTTGTTTGTTCTCTGACCATCTGAATTGGTTCAGCCTGGACACGTCATGTAGGCATCATGGAGCCATAACTCCCTCCCTCACATCTCACTCAGGTTTTTAATAAATGACAGTCATCCAGGCTAGGTCGGCAGCTAAAAGGCCACCAGGAAACGGGCTAACAGGCTAACAGGCTAACAGTCTGAACAGGCTAACAGGCTAACAGTCTGAACAGGCTAACAGTCTGAACAGGCTAACAGGCTAACAGTCTGAACAGGCTAACAGTCTGAACAGGCTAACAGTCTGAACAGGCCAACAGTCTGAACAGGCCAACAGTCTGAACAGGCCAACAGTCTGAACAGGCCAACAGTCTGAACAGGCCAACAGTCTGAACAGGCCAACAGTCTGAACAGGCCAACAGGCTAACAGTCTGAACAGGCTAACAGTCTGAACAGGCTAACAGTCTGAACAGGCTGAAGGTGTGGGATCAATTTGAATCCAGCTTTAAGTGTTAACAGGCTAACAGTCTGAACGGGCCAAAGGTGGGGGATCAATTTGAATCCAGCTTTAACAATGTTAACTTTGATGTAAAGTCTCCTTTTTAGGGGACCAGTGTGGTTCTAGTACCGGTTCTTACCGACATTTCTGCTTATACAGTGAGGGAAAAAAGTATTTGATCCCCTGCTGATTTTGTACGTTTGCCCACTGACAAATAAATTATCAGTCTATAATTTTAATGGTAGGTTTATTTGAACAGTGAGAGACAGCATAACAACAAAAAAATCCAGAAAACCGCATGTCAAAAATGTTATAAATTGATTTGCATTTTAATGAGGGAAATAAGTATTTGACCCCCTCTCAATCAGAAAGATTTCTGGCTCCCAGGTGTCTTTTATACAGGTAACAAGCTGAGATTAGGAGCACACTCTTAAAGGAAGTGCTCCTAATCTCAGCTTGCTACCTGTATAAAAGAAACCTGTCCACAGAAGCAATCAATCAATCAGATTCCAAACTCTCCACCATGGCCAACACCAAAGAGCTCTCCAAGGATGTCAGGGACAAGATTGTAGACCTATACAAGGCTGGAATTGGCTACAAGACCATCGCCAAGCAGCTTGGTGTGAAGGTGACAACAGTTGGTGCGATTATTCGCAAATGGAAGAAACGCAAAATAACTGTCAGTCTCCCTCGGCCTGGGGCTCCATGCAAGATCTCACCTCATGGAGTTGCAATGATCATGAGAATGGTGAGGAATCAGCCCAGAACTACACGGGAGGATCTTGTCAATGATCTCAAGGCAGCTGGGACCATAGTCACCAAGACAAAATTGGTAACACACTATGCCGTGAAGAACTGAAATCCTGCAGCGCCCGCAAGGTCCACCTGCTCAAGAAAGCACATATACAGGCCCGTCTGAAGTTTGCCAATGAACATCTGAATGATTCAGAGGAGAACTGGGTGAAAGTGTTGTGGTCAGATGAGACCATAATGGAGCTCTTTGGCATCAACTCAACTCGCCGTGTTTGGAGGAGGAGGAATGCTGCCTATGACCCCAAGAACACCATCCCCACCGTCAAACATGGAGGTGGAAACATTATGCTTTGGGGGTGTTTTTCTGCTAAGGGGACAGGACAACTTCACCGCATCAAAGGGACGATGGACAGGGCCATGTACCGTCAAATCTTGGGTGAGAACCTCCTTCCCTCAGCCAGGGCATTGAAAATGGGTCGTGGATGGGTATTCCAGCATGACAATGACCCAAAACACACGGCCAAGGCAACGAAGGAGTGGCTCAAGAAGAAGCACATTAAGGTCCTGGAGTGGCCTAGCCAGTCTCCAGACCTTAATCCCATAGAAAATCTGTGGAGGGAGCTGAAGGTTCGAGTTGCCAAACGTCAGCCTCGAAACCTTAATGACTTGGAGAAGATCTGCAAAGAGGAGTGGGACAAAATCCCTCCTTAGATGTGTGCAAACCTGGTGGCCAACTACAAGAAACGTCTGACCTCTGTGATTGCCAACATGGGTTTTGCCACCAAGTTCTAAGTCATGTTTTGCAGAGGGGTCAAATACTTATTTCCCTCATTAAAATGAAAATCAATTTATAACATTTTTGACATGCGTTTTTCTGGATTTTGTTGTTGTTATTCTGTCTCTCACTGTTCAAATAAACCTACCATTAAAATTATAGACTGATCATGTCTTTGTCAGTGGGCAAACGTACAAAATCAGCAGGGGATCAAAAACGTTTTTCCCTCACTGTAAATCCATCTGTGGACACTGTAGATGGAAATGGCTTGCATTGAATGGTAGCCCTGACACTGACAGACACAGGAGTACGTATCTTCTGCCTCAGCGAACCAGGATGTGAAATCAGACACAGGAGTACGTATCTTCTGCCTCTGTGAACCAGGATGTGAAATCAGACACAGGAGTACGTATCTTCTGCCTCAGCGAACCAGGATGTGAAATCAGACACAGGAGTACGTATCTTCTGCCTCAGCGAACCAGGATGTGAAATCAGACACAGGAGTACGTATCTTCTGCCTCAGCGAACCAGGATGTGAAATCAGACATCACCTGAAGCTGGGATGTCCCTCCTACCATTTCATTCGCTCTTCCGACTGTCCATCAACTCTTGGCTGAGCTCAACATCACAACCACGAACACCACATATGCTTGTTATCTTTACATCATAACGCAGCAGGAGATAGGGGTTTCGTCTCTGTAGCACATTCAGAGATCTATTTATAGCCAATAATCTAAAATAATTAATAGATTTTAAACCAAAAAAAAACACTTTTTGTTTGTCGTAGATGGACAATATTAATATGAGATGAAAGATGAGTTCCTAACGAGTTCAGGAAGCCAGGCTAGAGCTCTGAGAGATGTTCACGGCGATGGGGGGCGGATGTTTAGATGGAGAAAATGTGCACATTTTCTCTCTAACACTAAATATACAAATATGTATTTTACAGTTATAAGGAAGATTCAATCTTATAGTAAGTCATTTCAGGCCTTATTCATATTTTTGTTGAATAGGGAAATACATCATAAAATATTTCATATTGTCATATTTGTCCTGTGTACTTGAGCTTGTGTCCTCAAAAGTGACTACACTTCAGCAATTTATAACACATTTTTACTAGAAAGGTGAGATTTGAACCTTTCTTGGAGTATGCATCAGTACTAGTTGTTTATAGCCCTCATGATAAATAATTACTTCAGGGTATTATGTGGATTACATTTTTGATTATATTTAAGAGTTAACCGTCTGAACAGGCTAAAGGAGTGGGATCAATTTAAATCCAGCTTTAACAGGCTAAAGGTGTGGGATCAATTTAAATCCAGCTTTAACAGGCTAAAGGAGTGGGATCAATTTAAATCCAGCTTTAACAGGCTAAAGGAGTGGGATCAATTTAAACCCAGCTTTAACAGGCTAAAGGTGTGGGATCAATTTAAATCCAGCTTTAACAGGCTAAAGGAGTGGGATCAATTTAAATCCAGCTTTAACAGGCTAAAGGAGTGGGATCAATTTAAATCCAGCTTTAACAGGCACTAGTCAGTACAGGAACCTGCGTCCCAAATGGCACCCTATTTCGTAGTGTACTACTTTTGACCAGAGTCCTTTGAGCCCTGCTCAAAATGTAGTGCACACTATAGGGCAAAGGGTTCCATTGGGGCTTCATACGGTGATTAGGGTATTTTCTATTGGACTGTGTAGGAGGGGGAGGAGTGGATGGTACGGCTAGCTGCCAATGTGTTGTGGTGGGCCTCTAGAGTGAAGGTATGAAACACGTGACCTCTAATGATCAAATCACTGTCGCCGGGGGGACTCTGTGTGTGTGTGTGTGTGTATACCATAACACACATCCATACCATCTGTCAGAGAGGAAACCTCTATCGTTCAGAAACGGAGACCACGTGATGAGAGGCTGTTGAGTATTGGATGAGGGCTAGATGGACTGAATCAGATCTGTGTGTGTGGATCGTTGGTTCCCAGGAGCAAAGGTGTGTTGAAGAAAGAGGAGTGTATGGATGGAAGGTGTGTTGAAGAGGAGTGTATGGATGGAAGGTGTGTTGAAGAGGAGTGTATGGATGGAAGGTGTGTTGAAGAGGAGTGTATGGATAGAAGGTGTGTTGAAGAGGAGTGTATGGATGGAAGGTGTGTTGAAGAGGAGTGTATGGATGGAAGGTGTGTTGAAGAGGAGTGTATGGATGGAAGGTGTGTTGAAGAGGAGTGTATGGATGGAAGGTGTGTTGAAGAGGAGTGTATGGATAGAAGGTGTGTTGAAGAGGAGTGTATGGATGGAAGGTGTGTTGAAGAGGAGTGTATGGATGGAAGGTGTGTTGAAGAGGAGTGTATGGATGGAAGGTGTGTTGAAGAGGAGTGTATGGATGGAAGGTGTGTTGAAGAGGAGTGTATGGATGGAGGGTGTGTTGAAGAGGAGTGTATGGATGGAAGGTGTGTTGAAGAGGAGTGTATGGATGGAAGGTGTGTTGAAGAGGAGTGTATGGATGGAGTCGCTGTATGAAAGGGGTGTATGTTAGTGGAGGCTCCTCAGAGGAGGAAGGGGAGGACCATACTCAGTCAATTTCATAAAAATAGTGATCCTTTTTTAGTTAAAACTATATTAAATATATTCACGTCACTAAATAATAATAATAATATAATATAATAAATAATTGATTAAAACACACTGTTTTGCAATGAAGGTCTACAGTAGCCTCAACAGCACTCTGTAGGGTAGCACCATGGTGTAGCCGAAGGACAGATAGTTTTCGTCCTCCTCTGGGTACTTTGACATCAATACAAAACCTAGGAGGCTCATGGTTCTCACCCCCTTCCATAGACTTACACAGTAATTATGACAACTTCCGGAGGATGTCCTCCAACCTATCAGAGCTCTTGCAGCATGAACTGACATGTTGTCCACCCAATCAAAGGATCAGAGAATGAATCTAGTGCTGAAAGCATAAGCTACAGCTAGGTAGCCCTGCAGTGCATGAAATGTGTTGAATAGTTGACTCAAACATTTACATTTATGTCATTTAGCAGACGCTCTTATCCAGAGTGACTTACAAATTGGTGCATTCACCTTATAGCCAGTGGGATAACCACTTTACAATATATATATATATATATATATATATATTTGGGTGGGGTAAGGGGGGGGTAGAAGGATTACTTTATCCTATGCCAGGTATTCCTTAAAGAGGTGGGGTTTCAAGTGTCTCCGGAAGGTGGTGAGTGACTCCGCTATCTCAAAGAGAGAGAGAAAGACAATAGCTAGCCTCTGTCCTCCTGGGTACATTGACCCCCTTCCATAGACTTACACTGTAATTATGACAACTTCCGGAGGACCTGCTCCAACCTTATCAGAACTAGTTTATCCTACTCAAACACCCGGCTACAACAGAGAGGGATACTATGTTAGCTAGCTAGTTATGGCTATCCAACACTGAAAGTCAAGGTAAACTTGAGGTTTTATTAATTTATTGCCACCGGAGCCCGCCGGTGTAACTGATAAACTGCTTGCTGACTGTACTGCATGATTGTAGCAGGTTTACTAACGCGTTAGTTCTAGTAGCTATGTTGACTAGGAGGTGACCGATGTAGTCTGTGTGTTGTAGCGGTTAGCGGTCATGATATGAAGGTTTGGCTTGGAACGTTTTTTTTTTTTTTGATGTGTTGTGCACTGAAGTCCACAAGCGAAGGGAAAAGGTGATAGGAGGAGAGCGCGTAGATGCGAGTGAACTGTGTTTGCGTGTGATCAGGGGTGTATTCATTCTGCCGATCCTGTTAATGTTTCTTAAACGGAAGCAAATTAAGCAAAACGGGGATAAACATACCTGAATTTGTCCAATAGAAACTCTCATTTGAAACTGTTAGACTAATGATTACAGGCTAGATCAGCTAGACTCAGGGAAAGTGTGTGTAAGGCGGTACTGAACGTGTCACTTTCTGTCACCTTGATTACTCCACATTTGCTCGACCTGTGTGCACCTACGTTGTAAACTTCCATTCGTAGGCTAGCTTGTAGCAACGTCATGATGGGTACAGGGAACATGTGGGTATCATGTAGTAGCCTAAACCCTCATCTGAAACGGCACTGACCGCCACTGATGTGTGTCCTGTGTTCCCAGGGGTAAAGGTCCGTTGAAGAATACCTCTGATGTCATCAGTGCTGCTAAGAAGATTGCTGAGGCTGGATCCAG
The DNA here is from genome assembly GCF_020615455.1 of Coregonus clupeaformis. Lineage (NCBI taxonomy): Eukaryota > Metazoa > Chordata > Actinopteri > Salmoniformes > Salmonidae > Coregonus > Coregonus clupeaformis. Next base: position 12,913,560 of record NC_059193.1, read on the forward strand.
GATGGACAAACTGGGCCGCACCATCGCAGACCAGGTAAGTTACACAATGATACCTATCTCGCCTATCTCTCGCAATCTCTTTCTATATCACCCTCTATCCCCCTCTCCTCCACCCCCATGTCTCCTCTATCCCCCTCTCCTCCACCCCCATGTCTCCTCTACCCCCATGTCTCCTCCACTCCCATGTCTCCTCTATCCCCCTCTCCTCCACCCCATGTCTCCTCTATCCCCCTCTCCTCCACCCCCATGTCTCCTCTATCCCCCATGTCTCCTCCACCCCCCATGTCTCCTCTATCCCCTCTCCTCCACCCCCATGTCTCCTCCACCCCCATGTCTCCTCCACCCCCACACTCCTCTATCCCCCATGTCTCCTCCACCCCCATGTCTCCTCTATCCCCATGTCTCCTCCACCCCCATGTCTCCTCTATCCCCATGTCTCCTCTATCCCCATGTCTCCTCTATCCCCCTCTCCTCTATCCCCCTCGTCTCCTCTATCCCCCTCTCCTCCACTCCCATGTCTCCTCTATCCCCCTCTCCTCCACCCCATGTCTCCTCTATCCCCCTCTCCTCCACCCCATGTCTCCTCTATCCCCCTCTCCTCCACCCCCATGTCTCCTCCACCCCATGTCTCCTCCACTCCCATGTCTCCTCTATCCCCCTCTCCTCCACCCCATGTCTCCTCTATCCCCCTCTCCTCCACCCCCCATGTCTCCTCCACCCCCATGTCTCCTCTATCCCCCTCTCCTCCACCCCATGTCTCCTCCACCCCATGTCTCCTCCACCCCCCATGTCTCCTCCACCCCCATGTCTCCTCTATCCCCCATGTCTCCTCTATCCCCTCTCCTCCACCCCATGTCTCCTCCACCCCCAGTCTCCTCCACCCCCATGTCTCCTCCACCCCCATGTCTCCTCTATCCCCATGTCTCCTCCACCCCATGTCTCCTCCACCCCCATGTCTCCTCCACCCCCATGTCTCCTCTATCCCCTCTCCTCTATCCCCCTCTCCTCCACCCCATGTCTCCTCCACCCCATGTCTCCTCCACCCCCATGTCTCCTCCACCCCATGTCTCCTCTATCCCCCTCTCCTCTATCCCCTCTCCTCTATCCCCCTCTCCTCCACCCCATGTCTCCTCCACCCCATGTCTCCTCCACCCCCATGTCTCCTCCACCCCATGTCTCCTCCATCCCCCTCTCCTCCACCCCCATGTCTCCTCCACCCCCATGTCTCCTCCACCCCCATGTCTCCTCTATCCCCCTCTCCTCCACCCCCCATGTCTCCTCTATCCCCCTCTCCTCCACCCCCACACTCCTCTATCCCCCTCTCCTCCACCCCATGTCTCCTCCATCCCCCTCTCCTCCACCCCATGTCTCCTCCACCCCATGTCTCCTCTATCCCCCTCTCCTCCACCCCCCATGTCTCCTCTATCCCCTCTCCTCCACCCCCATGTCTCCTCTATCCCCCCTCTCCTCCACCCCCCATGTCTCCTCCATCCCCCTCTCCTCCACCCCCATGTCTCCTCCACCCCATGTCTCCTCTATCCCCCTCTCCTCCACCCCATGTCTCCTCTATCCCCCTCTCCTCTATCCCCATGTCTCCTCTATCCCCCATGTCTCCTCCACCCCATGTCTCCTCCACCCCATGTCTCCTCCACCCCATGTCTCCTCCACCCCCCATGTCTCCTCCACCCCCATGTCTCCTCCACCCCCATGTCTCCTCCACCCCATGTCTCCTCCACCCCCCATGTCTCCTCTATCCCCATGTCTCCTCTATCCCCATGTCTCCTCCACCCCCATGTCTCCTCCACCCCATGTCTCCTCCACCCCATGTCTCCTCCACCCCCATGTCTCCTCCACCCCATGTCTCCTCCACCCCCATGTCTCCTCCACCCCCATGTCTCCTCCATCCCCCCTCTCCTCCACCTCCATGTCTCCTCCACCCCCATGTCTCCTCCACCCCATGTCTCCTCCACCCCCCATGTCTCCTCCACCCCCCATGTCTCCTCCATCCCCCTCTCCTCCACCCCCATGTCTCCTCCACCCCCATGTCTCCTCTATCCCCCTCTCCTCCACCCCATGTCTCCTCTATCCCCCTCTCCTCCACCCCATGTCTCCTCTATCCCCCTCTCCTCCACTCCCATGTCTCCTCTATCCCCCTCTCCTCCACCCCCATGTCTCCTCCACCCCATGTCTCCTCCACCCCCATGTCTCCTCCACTCCCATGTCTCCTCTATCCCCCTCTCCTCCACCCCCATGTCTCCTCTATCCCCCTCTCCTCCACCCCCATGTCTCCTCCACCCCCATGTCTCCTCTATCCCCCTCTCCTCCACCCCCATGTCTCCTCTATCCCCCTCTCCTCCACCCCCATGTCTCCTCCACCCCCATGTCTCCTCCACTCCCATGTCTCCTCCACCCCCATGTCTCCTCCACCCCCATGTCTCCTCTATCCCCCATGTCTCCTCTATCCCCCATGTCTCCTCCACCCCCATGTCTCCTCCACCCCCATGTCTCCTCCACCCCCATGTCTCCTCCACTCCCATGTCTCCTCTATCCCCTCTCCTCCACCCCATGTCTCCTCTATCCCCCCTCTCCTCCACCCCCATGTCTCCTCTATCCCCCTCTCCTCCACCCCATGTCTCCTCCACCCCATGTCTCCTCCACCCCCATGTCTCCTCCACCCCCATGTCTCCTCTATCCCCCATGTCTCCTCTATCCCCTCTCCTCCACCCCATGTCTCCTCCACCCCCAGTCTCCTCCACCCCCATGTCTCCTCTATCCCCCTCTCCTCCACCCCCCATGTCTCCTCCACCCCATGTCTCCTCCACCCCCATGTCTCCTCCACCCCCATGTCTCCTCTATCCCCCTCTCCTCTATCCCCCTCTCCTCCACCCCATGTCTCCTCCACCCCATGTCTCCTCCACCCCCATGTCTCCTCCACCCCATGTCTCCTCCATCCCCCTCTCCTCCACCCCCATGTCTCCTCCACCCCCATGTCTCCTCCACCCCCATGTCTCCTCTATCCCCCTCTCCTCTATCCCCCTCTCCTCTATCCCCCCTCTCCTCCACCCCATGTCTCCTCCACCCCATGTCTCCTCCACCCCCATGTCTCCTCCACCCCATGTCTCCTCCATCCCCCTCTCCTCCACCCCCCATGTCTCCTCCACCCCCATGTCTCCTCCACCCCCATGTCTCCTCTATCCCCCTCTCCTCCACCCCCATGTCTCCTCTATCCCCCTCTCCTCCACCCCCACACTCCTCTATCCCCCTCTCCTCCACCCCATGTCTCCTCCATCCCCCTCTCCTCCACCCCATGTCTCCTCCACCCCCATGTCTCTCTATCCCCCTCTCCTCCACCCCCCATGTCTCCTCTATCCCCCTCTCCTCCACCCCCCATGTCTCCTCTATCCCCCTCTCCTCCACCCCCCATGTCTCCTCCATCCCCCTCTCCTCCAACCCCCATGTCTCCTCCACCCCATGTCTCCTCTATCCCCCTCTCCTCCACCCCATGTCTCCTCTATCCCCCTCTCCTCCACCCCCATGTCTCCTCTATCCCCCTCTCCTCCAGCCCCCATGTCTCCTCTATCCCCCTCTCCTCTATCCCCATGTCTCCTCTATCCCCCATGTCTCCTCCACCCCATGTCTCCTCCACCCCATGTCTCCTCCACCCCATGTCTCCTCCACCCCCATGTCTCCTCCACCCCCATGTCTCCTCCACCCCCATGTCTCCTCCACCCCCATGTCTCCTCCACCCCATGTCTCCTCCACCCCCATGTCTCCTCTATCCCCATGTCTCCTCTATCCCCATGTCTCCTCTATCCCCATGTCTCCTCCACCCCCATGTCTCCTCCACCCCATGTCTCCTCCACCCCATGTCTCCTCCACCCCCATGTCTCCTCCACCCCATGTCTCCTCCACCCCCATGTCTCCTCCACCCCCATGTCTCCTCCATCCCCCTCTCCTCCACCCCCATGTCTCCTCCACCCCCATGTCTCCTCCACCCCATGTCTCCTCCACCCCCATGTCTCCTCCACCCCCATGTCTCCTCCAGCCCCCTCTCCTCCACCCCCATGTCTCCTCCACCCCCATGTCTCCTCTATCCCCCTCTCCTCCACCCCCATGTCTCCTCTATCCCCCTCTCCTCCACCCCATGTCTCCTCTATCCCCCTCTCCTCCACTCCCATGTCTCCTCTATCCCCCTCTCCTCCATCCCCCATGTCTCCTCCACCCCATGTCTCCTCCACCCCCATGTCTCCTCCACCCCCATGTCTCCTCCACCCCCATGTCTCCTCCACTCCCATGTCTCCTCTATCCCCCTCTCCTCCACCCCCCATGTCTCCTCTATCCCCCTCTCCTCCACCCCCCATGTCTCCTCCACCCCCATGTCTCCTCTATCCCCCTCTCCTCCACCCCCATGTCTCCTCTATCCCCCTCTCCTCCACCCCCATGTCTCCTCCACTCCCATGTCTCCTCCACCCCCATGTCTCCTCCACCCCCATGTCTCCTCTATCCCCCATGTCTCCTCCACCCCCATGTCTCCTCTATCCCCCTCTCCTCCACCCCCATGTCTCCTCCACCCCCATGTCTCCTCTATCCCCCTCTCCTCCACCCCCATGTCTCCTCCACCCCCATGTCTCCTCTATCCCCCTCTCCTCCACCCCCATGTCTCCTCCACCCCCATGTCTCCTCTATCCCCCTCTCCTCCACCCCATGTCTCCTCCACCCCCATGTCTCCTCCACTCCCATGTCTCCTCCACCCCCATGTCTCCTCCACCCCATGTCTCCTCTATCCCCCATGTCTCCTCCACCCCCATGTCTCCTCTATCCCCCATGTCTCCTCCACCCCATGTCTCCTCCACCCCCATGTCTCCTCTATCCCCCTCTCCTCCACCCCCCATGTCTCCTCCACCCCCCATGTCTCCTCTATCCCCCTCTCCTCCACCCCCCATGTCTCCTCCACCCCCATGTCTCCTCTATCCCCTCTCCTCCACCCCCATGTCTCCTCCACCCCCATGTCTCCTCCACCCCCATGTCTCCTCTATCCCCCATGTCTCCTCCACCCCCATGTCTCCTCTATCCCCCTCTCCTCCACCCCATGTCTCCTCCACCCCCATGTCTCCTCTATCCCCCTCTCCTCCACCCCATGTCTCCTCCACCCCCATGTCTCCTCTATCCCCCTCTCCTCCACCCCCCATGTCTCCTCTATCCCCCATGTCTCCTCCACCCCCATGTCTCCTCTATCCCCCTCTCCTCTACTCCCATGTCTCCTCTATCCCCCTCTCCTCCACCCCCATGTCTCCTCTATCCCCCTCTCCTCCACCCCCATGTCTCCTCCACCCCCATGTCTCCTCCATCTATCCCTCCACCCCCATGTCTCCTCCACCCCCATGTCTCCTCCACCCCCATGTCTCCTCCACCCCCATGTCTCCTCCATCTATCCCTCCACCCCCATGTCTCCTCCACCCCCATGTCTCCTCCACCCCCATGTCTCCTCCACCCCCATGTCTCCTCCATCTATCCCTCCACCCCAGACACTGTATGTGTGTATGAAAACACATATCCCTCTCTACCTCAATTAGGGTTGAATATTTTCCCAGTATTTTACAAACGCTCCATCCCGAGAACAAATAACTTTTCCTGCCAAAACGGGAAGTGTCATTCTAAAGCATACAAATGTGTCTGGATTTTGATTAGAGCCTTGATCGGCATGAAAGCTCAAGCCCAAAAAAAGCCCAAATGATTTTCCCGTTATCCAACAGGCTATTAATGATGGGCTACTGCACATTACGCCATGTCAGGGAAACATTAAAGGCCATAGCTGTATGCTCTCTTGGGTAAATGAATGAGACAAGCTCCAGTAATCTTTTGGAGTGAGGACTTGTATTACTGTACTGTATTATATGGACTGGGATATCGCACCTCGTTCAAACCACGAAGCTGGGAGAGAACAAGCGATGCTGGAGCAGGACATGAGGCCTACAGAGTTACAATTATAGGCTGGCAAATGTTACTTATATTTTTATAATTAGTAGTCTGGTTCATTACCTTTTTGATACTATTTCCTCTGTTGTGCATCATGACGTGGGTATTAACGCCTATCTATCTCTAAGTAACCTATTGTTGCTTCAGTCCTTCCTTGCTTTCAACAGTTACATGAAATACGTTTAGTTGTCCTTATCTTCATCAGTCTAATGACGTCCTTTTAATAATACGGGACTATAATTAGGATGCAGAAGGATTTCTGTTCACGGAGATTGAATTGTTAAGGGTCTGAATAAATTATTGCTTTTGGATCAGACCAGGGAGGCTGAGATGGGGGGAGCCCTGTTGCCTGGGCAACACAGGGCCTCCGTACACAATTGCTCAGGCTTTTTTTTTTTGTGCTGTGAAGATGCGACACGGGGAGGTCAGCAGTTACTGGTTTTTAAGCCCTTCATCAATCGGCGTGGAGATGGGCGCCAAGGCCTCCTCCTAGTGGCAGAGATGCCATGATGTCACTGTACAACTACCTCCCCTTAAGCGGGAGAAGACAGGTGGTTAGCCCCCAGTCAATTAGGTGTTGTTCCTCCACAGCTTACCTGCTTCATTGGGTGCATGACGCTTAGCGATTTAACCCAACAAGTGGGCTGTAAACCAACTCGCCAGACAAAAAAAAGTGATGACTCCGGCGTTATGTCTGGGATGCTGGAACGTCAGGACTATGACAACTGGACTAACTGACAACCTACAAGAAATAAGTGATACCTGCAAGACCACAGTCATAAACAACCGACTCAAGAAACTACAAATCGACATTTCCACCTTACAGTAAACCCAACTCCACTCGTCAGGCTACCTGAGAGAAAATTAGTTTTTCTGGCAGGTAAAGCCCTTCAGAGAATCCTAGCCCTGAGCCTGAACACAACCATAGAAGCTGTCCACCTGGTGAGTGTGTGCGCCCCAACACTCCACTCAAGAAACAAAAGCCCAATGTGTTTCTATGGGAATAATATGCAAACCTGAGCTTGTCGCCTGCCGTCCCGCCTTTGGGACAAAGACGCCCATTGTCAGGGCGGAGACATGAGCATCTCATCATAATATACTGATCTCTGGTTTCAGCCTCTTGTGAATTGGAAAGGAAAGTTGGCAGGTGCACAAGTGTATTGTTAGGATGCTGGATTGCCCTAAAGTAAATACAATTATCTTGCCCAGGATAGACTAGTTGATACAATGTTGCAAGTTCGCTAGCTACAGTGGTTGGACCAGACCAAGTAGTGATTTGATACAATGTTGCAAGTTCGCTAGCTACAGTGGTTGGACCAGACCAAGTAGTGATTTGATACAATGTTGCAAGTTCGCTAGCTACAGTGGTTGGACCAGACCAAGTAGTGATTTGATACAATGTTGCAAGTTCGCTAGCTACAGTGGTTGGACCAGACCAAGTAGTGATTTGATACAATGTTGCAAGTTCGCTAGCTACAGTGGTTGGACCAGACCAAGTAGTGATTTGATACAAAGTTGCAAGTTCGCTAGCAATAGCTCAAGTCAAGACAGATAAAAAGAGAGGCAGGCATGCGGAGTAGATGGATGAATGTGATTGAAAGAACCTGAATTTTCATCAGGATATATTCTACTGTTTTTATGTTGTCGGCTTTAGGCCTATGTATTTTACTTAGTTGATGATGGCAATTCTAGTCCTACTGCTGCATTGGCCTATAGGCTATCTCTGAGTTCTATGGTAGTTATAGTCCTACTGCTGCATTGGCCTATAGGCTATCTCTGAGTTCTATGGCCTATAGGCTATCTCTGAGTTCTATGGCCTATAGGCTATCTCTGAGTTCTATGGCCTATAGGCTATCTCTGAGTTCTATGGCCTATAGGCTATCTCTGAGTTCTATGGCCTATAGGCTATCTCTGAGTTCTATGGCCTATAGGCTATCTCTGAGTTCTATGGCCTATAGGCTATCTCTGAGTTCTATGGCCTATAGGCTATCTCTGAGTTCTATGGCCTATAGGCTATCTCTGAGTTCTATGGCCTATAGGCTATCTCTGAGTTCTATGGCCTATAGGCTATCTCTGAGTTCTATGGCCTATAGGCTATCTCTGAGTTCTATGCTCTCATGTCTTTAGCCGCCAATCATATGGCAGAGGCTGGTGCTCTTGGCATAGTTGAATTTCAACTTTTCAAGATTTTTATAATTTTACTTCGGAATTTTTATGATAAACCATGTGAAAATGACTTTGAGAAACTAAAACCTTATTATTGAAATGAAACTTTTCCAAGATAATGTGCATATATAAATAATCATAACAGGCGCGCAGATGGGTAGAAACGGGAGGATAAATTGCAAACTTCCCTGAACTTGAAACTCTCCAGCTGCCTATGCTGTTTACTATAACACCCATTAAGAAAAGCTCAAACGGGTACACACACAGGTCCCGTGGAAAAACGTGCCCACCTATGGAAATCAGAGGCCCGTCCCACAGATTCCTTCTGCCGCTGGGTCTGAGGCGCTCCCTGTGCTCCGCTGGCCTCTCCCATGTAGGAAAAGTTAGACTAGAATAGCTTGCTGGACATTCTTTTTTTAGCATTCCAGTTCTCTTAGGGGAGAGGTTTCCATTTCCAGTTCTCTTAGGGGAGAGGTTTCCGTTTCCAGTTCTCTTAGGGGAGAGGTTTCCGTTTCCAGTTCTCTTAGGGGAGAGGATTCCAGTTCTCTTAGGGGAGAGGTTTCCATTTCCAGTCGCTGTGTCTGTCTGCTATCTGTCACATTAACGTCCCCAACGTGTCACTATTATTAAATGAGTCCCCATGCAAATCTTGAGCATCATTTTATCAATCTGAGAAGGGTGAGGAGGATAGAGAGAGGAGAGGGATGGAGAGAGAGACTGACGGAGAGGGGGACAGTGAAGATGGAGAGATATGGAGAGCGTAGATAATCAGTTTGTTTCAGATTGTGACTTGGTTGATCATCATGGCTGATGACTTTATATTTAGCTGTGCTTCAGAAACACGAGGAGAGCTGAGAGACGGATGAAATCTAATAGACAGCACATTAACTAGAGAACCAGACACACAATACCATCATCACCACTACCATCATCACCACCACCATCATCACCACTACCGTCACCACTACCATCACCACCACTACCGTCACCACCACCATCATCACCTTCACCACCACCACCACCACCACTACCGTCATAATCACCACCACTACCGTCATAATCACCACCCCTACCGTCATAATCACCACCCCTACCGTCATAATCACCACCCCTACCGTCATAATCACCACCACTACCGTCATAATCACCACCACTACCGTCATAATCACCACCACTACCGTCATAATCACCACCACTACCACGATCACCACTACCGTCATAATCATCACCACTACCACCATCACCACTACCGTCATAATCATCACCACTACCACCATAATCATCACCAGCAATAATGTAGAATACTAAGGCCCTCAGCCAGGCAGTCCGCCAAACAGCACGATCCTATCCATATCTGCTGTAACTATGCCATGCATCTCAAGTCACACTGCTCTCCCTGCCGGTGGCACCAAATGCATTACAGACACACCACCAGTTCAGAGGTGTGATATCAGATAAAGCATGTCCTGGAGGCTCTCTCTCAGGTCATACACAGTTGATCATCTCTCTCTCACACACACTACGCAAACACAGACACCCCCTCCTCCTCCTCCTAGGGAGGTTCTCTGTGTGAATAGTGCTGACTAGAACCAGCTCCTCTCCTCCTCCTAGGGAGGTTCTCTGTGTGAATAGTGCTGACTAGAACCAGCTCCTCTCCTCCTCCTAGGGAGGTTCTCTGTGTGAATAGTGCTGACTAGAACCAGCTCCTCTCCTCCTCCTAGGGAGGTTCTCTGTGTGAATAGTGCTGACTAGAACCAGCTCCTCTCCTCCTCCTAGGGAGGTTCTCTGTGAACCAGCTCCAGCATGGTAACAGGTGTTGTGCATGTGGCATGTTAAGGTCAGTGTGTGAGAAGAGTCAGAGGGTGTGTGTCCCCCTCCAAGGGTGGTCCGAGGGTGTGTGTCCCCCTCCGAGGGTTGTCCGAGGGTGTGTGTCCCCCTCCAAGGGTGTTCCGAGGGTGTTTAAATCCCCTTTTTCCTGGTCTTCCATTGTCTCTCTGGGTGTGGGAGGGTTTGTTGAGGACAAAAGGATTGTTCTGTGTTCTGTAGGCCTGTTCTGTGTTCTGTAGGCCTGTTCTGTAGGCTCTGGTCAAATGTAGTGCACAGGGTGCTGTTTGGGACTTCTAAAATACTCGGCCCATCTCTGTCTGTGCTCAAATCAAATCAAATCAAATTTTATTGGCCACATGCGCCGAATACAACAGGTGCAGACATTAGTGAAATGCTGACTTACAGCCCTCAACCAACAGTGCATTTATTTTTAATAAAAATGTAGAATAAAACAACAAAAAAGTGTTAAGGAAAAAAAGAGCAGAAGTAAAATAAAATAACAGTAGGGAGGTTATATACAGGGGGTACTGGTGCAGAGTCAATGTGCGGGGGCACCGGTTAGTTGAGGTAGTTGAGGTAATATGTACATGTGGGTAGAGTTAAAGTGACTATGCATAAATAATTACAGAGTAGCAGCAGCGTAAAAAGATGGGGTGGGGGGGCAGTGCAAATAGTTCAGGTAGCCATGATTAGATGTTCAGGAGTCTCATAGCTTTGGGGTTGAAGCTGTTGAGAAGCATTTTGGACCTAGACTTGGCGCTCCGGTACCGTTTGCCGTGCGGTAGCAGAGAGAACAGTCTATGACTAGGGTGGCTGGAGTCTTTGACAATTTTGAGGGCCTTCCTCTGACACCGCCTGGTATAGAGGTCCTGGATGGCAGGAAGCTTGGCCCCAGTGATGTACTGGGCTGTACGCACTACCCTCTGTAGTGCCTTGCGGTCGGAGGCCAAGCAGTTGCCATACCAGGCGGTGATGCAACCAGTCAGGATGCTCTCGATGGTGCTGCTGTAGAATTTCTTGAGGATCTGAGGACCCATGCCAAATCTTTTCAGTCTCCTGAGGGGGAATAGTCTTTGTCGTACCCTCTTCACGACTGTCTTGGTGTGTTTGGACCATGATAGTTCGTTGGTGATGTGGACACCAAGGAACTTGAAGCTCTCAACCTGTTCCACTACAGCCCCGTCGATGAGAATGGGGGCGTGCTCAGTCCTCTTTTTTTCCCCTGTAGTCCACAATCATCTCATTTGTCTTGGTCACGTTGAGGGAGAGGTTGTTGCTGACTGATGACTGGTGTATCTGTAGATTTATTAACATACTGCATTTACCTTCCATGATGTGCTCTATGGCCACACTCTGCCTCTATGTCCTAGTCTAACCCCATCTCTGTAGCTCAACTGGTAGAGCACGGCGCTTGTAACGCCAGGGTAGTGGGCTCGTTCCCCGTGAACACCCATATGTAAAAATTTATGCACACATGACTGTAAGTCGCTTTGGATAAAAGCGTCTGCTAAATGATGTAAATGTCCTAGTCTAACCCCATCTCACTCTGTCTCTCTCTCTCTCTCCAGTGTCCAGACTCGGCCTGTATGTCCTGGTCTAACCCCATCTCTCTCTGTCTCTCTCTCTCTCCAGTGTCCAGACTCGGCCTGTATGTCCTGGTCTAACCCCATCTCTCTCTGTCTCTCTCTCTCTCTCCAGTGTCCAGACTCGGCCTGTATGTCCTGGTCTAACCCCATCTCTCTCTGTCTCTCTCTCTCTCCAGTGTCCAGACTCGGCCTGTATGTCCTGGTCTAACCCCATCTCTCTCTGTCTCTCTCTCTCTCTCCAGTGTCCAGACTCGGCCTGTATGTCCTGGTCTAACCCCATCTCTCTCTCTCTCTCTCTCTCCAGTGTCCAGACTCGGCCTGTAAGCAGGACCTGTTGGCCTATCTGCAGCGTATAGCCCTGTACTGCCACCAGCTCAACATCTGTAGTAAGGTCAAAGCAGAGGTCCAGAACCTGGGAGGAGAGCTCGTGGTCTCTGGGGTAAGAACTGATGCACTTTGTTACTAACACTGTACATGATGTGTGTAGTCTAGTGGTTATAGCCGGGGTAAGTCTCTAAGCGCTTTGCACACCTGGATTGTACAATATTTGTACATTATTCTTTTTTAAATTCTTCAAGCTCTGTCAAGTTTGGTTGTTGATCATTGCTAGACAGCCATTTTCAAGTCTTGCCATATATTGTCAAGCCAATTTAAGTCAAAACTGTAACTAGGCCACTCAGGAACATTCAATGTCGTCTTTGTAAGCAACTCCAGTGTATATTTTGGCCTTGTGTTATTGTCCTGTTGAAAGGTGAATTCATCTCCCAGTGTCTGGTGGAAAGCAGACTGAACCAGGTTTTCCTCTAGGATTTTGCCTGTGCTTAGCTCCATTGTTTATTTTTATCCTAAAAAAAACTCCCTAGTCCTTGCCGATGACAAGCATACCCATAACATGATGCATCCACTGCCATGTTTGAAAATATGAAGAGTGGTACTCAGTGATGTGTTGTGTTGGATTCTCCCAAAACATAACACTTTGTATTCAGGACATAAAGTTAATTTCTTTGTCACATTTTTTGTAGTTTTACTTTAGTGACTTATTGCAAACAGGAATTCATGTTTTGGAATATTTTTTTATTCTGTACAGCCTCCCTTCTTTTCACTCAGTCAATTAGGTTAGTATTGTAGAGTAACTACAATGTTATTGATTCATCCGCAGTTTTCTCTTATCACAGCCATTAAACTCTTAACTGTTTTAAAGTCACCATTGGCCTCATGGTGAAATCCCTGAGCTGTTTCCTTCCTCTCCGGCAACTGAGTTAGGAAGGATGCCTGTATCTTTGTAGTGACTGGGTGTATTGATACACCATCCAAAGTGTAATTATTAACTTCACCATGCTCAAAGGGGTATTCAATGTCTGCTTTTTTTATTTTTATTTTGACCTATCTACCAATATGTGCCCTTTGCGAGGCATTGGAAAACCTCCCTGGTCTTTGTGATTTTAATCTGTGTTTGATATTCACTGCTTGACTGAGGGACCTTACAATTATCTGTATGTTTAGGTTACACAGTTGAAGTAGTCATTCAAAAATCATGTAAAACAACTATTATTGCACACAGACAGTCCATGCAATTTATTATGTGACTTGTTAAGCACATTTTTACTCCTGAACTTATTTAGGCTTGCCATAACAAAGGTGTTGAATACTTATTGACTCAAGACATTAAAGCCTTTCATTTTTTATTAAATTGTAAACATTTCTAAAAACATAATTCCACTTTGACATTATGGGGTGATGTGACACAGAATCTCAATTAAATTGGTTTTAAGTTCAGGCTGTAACACAACAAAATGTTGAAAAAGTCAAGGGGTGTGAATACTTTCTGAAGGCCCTGTATATGCTATGGCCTACTTTGTAGTCTGGCTTTACACTGTGTTACTAACGCTATACATGCTGTGTAGTCTGGCTTTACACTGTGTTACTAACACTATACATGCTGTGTAGTCTGGCTTTACACTGTGTTACTAACACTATACATGCTGTGTAGTCTGGCTTTACACTGTGTTACTAACACTATACATGCTGTGTAGTCTGGCTTTACACTGTGCTACTAACGCTATACATGCTGTGTAGTCTGGCTTTACACTGTGCTACTAACGCTATACATGCTGTGTAGTCTGGCTTTACACTGTGTTACTAACGCTATACATGCTGTGTAGTCTGGCTTTACACTGTGCTACTAACACTATACATGCTGTGTAGTCTGGCTTTACACTGTGTTACTAACGCTATACATGCTGTGTAGTCTGGCTTTACACTGTGTTACTAACACTATACATGCTGTGTAGTCTGGCTTTACACAGTGTTACTAACGCTATACATGCTGTGTAGTCTGGCTTTACACTGTGCTACTAACACTATACATGCTGTGTAGTCTGGCTTTACACTGTGCTACTAACACTATACATGCTGTGTAGTCTGGCTTTACACTGTGCTACTAACGCTATACATGCTGTGTAGTCTGGCTTTACACTGTGCTACTAACACTATACATGCTGTGTAGTCTGGCTTTACACTGTGTTACTAACGCTATACATGCTGTGTAGTCTGGCTTTACACTGTGTTACTAACACTATACATGCTGTGTAGTCTGGCTTTACACTGTGTTACTAACACTAAACATGCTGTGTAGTCTCGCTTTACACTGTGTTACTAACGCTATACATGCTGTGTAGTCTGGCTTTACACTGTGCTACTAACGCTATACATGCTGTGTAGTCTGGCTTTACACTGTGCTACTAACGCTATACATGCTGTGTAGTCTGGCTTTACACTGTGTTACTAACACTATACATGCTGTGTAGTCTGGCTTTACACTGTGTCACTAATGCTATACATGCTGTGTAGTCTGGCTTTACACTGTGCTACTAACGCTATACATGCTGTGTAGTCTGGCTTTACACTGTGCTACTAACGCTATACATGCTGTGTAGTCTGGCTTTACACTGTGTTACTAACACTATACATGCTGTGTAGTCTGGCTTTACACTGTGCTACTAACGCTATACATGCTGTGTAGTCTGGCTTTACACTGTGTTACTAACACTATACATGCTGTGTAGTCTGGCTTTACACTGTGCTACTAACGCTATACATGCTGTGTAGTCTGGCTTTACACTGTGTTACTAACACTATACATGCTGTGTAGTCTGGCTTTACACAGTGTTACTAACGCTATACATGCTGTGTAGTCTGGCTTTACACAGTGTTACTAACGCTATACATGCTGTGTAGTCTGGCTTTACACTGTGTTACTAACGCTATACATGCTGTGTAGTCTGGCTTTACACTGTGTTACTAACGCTATACATGCTGTGTAGTCTGGCTTTACACTGTGCTACTAACGCTATACATGCTGTGTAGTCTGGCTTTACACTGTGTTACTAACGCTATACATGCTGTGTAGTCTGGCTTTACACTGTGTTACTAACACTATACATGCTGTGTAGTCTGGCTTTACACTGTGCTACTAACGCTATACATGCTGTGTAGTCTGGCTTTACACTGTGCTACTATCGCTATACATGCTGTGTAGTCTGGCTTTACACAGTGTTACTAACGCTATACATGCTGTGTAGTCTGGCTTTACACAGTGTTACTAACGCTATACATGCTGTGTAGTCTGGCTTTACACTGTGTTACTAACGCTATACATGCTGTGTAGTCTGGCTTTACACTGTGTTACTAACGCTATACATGCTGTGTAGTCTGGCTTTACACTGTGCTACTAACGCTATACATGCTGTGTAGTCTGGCTTTACACTGTGCTACTAACGCTATACATGCTGTGTAGTCTGGCTTTACACTGTGTTACTAACGCTATACATGCTGTGTAGTCTGGCTTTACACAGTGTTACTAACGCTATACATGCTGTGTAGTCTGGCTTTACACTGTGCTACTAACGCTATACATGCTGTGTAGTCTGGCTTTACACTGTGTTACTAACGCTATACATGCTGTGTAGTCTGGCTTTACACTGTGTTACTAACGCTATACATGCTGTGTAGTCTGGCTTTACACTGTGCTACTAAGGCTATACATGCTGTGTAGTCTGGCTTTACACTGTGTTACTAACGCTATACATGCTGTGTAGTCTGGCTTTACACTGTGTTACTAACGCTATACATGCTGTGTAGTCTGGCTTTACACTGTGTTACTAACGCTATACATGCTGTGTAGTCTGGCTTTACACTGTGTTACTAACACTATACATGCTGTGTAGTCTGGCTTTACACTGTGTTACTAACACTATACATGCTGTGTAGTCTGGCTTTACACTGTGTTACTAACGCTATACATGCTGTGTAGTCTGGCTTTACACTGTGTTACTAACGCTATACATGCTGTGTAGTCTGGCTTTACACTGTGTGACTAACGCTATACATGCTGTGTAGTCTGGCTTTACACTGTGTTACTAACACTATACATGCTGTGTAGTCTGGCTTTACACAGTGTTACTAACGCTATACATGCTGTGTAGTCTGGCTTTACACTGTGTTACTAACACTATACATGCTGTGTAGTCTGGCTTTACACTGTGCTACTAACGCCCACACTACTCTGGTCAAAAGTAGTGTGCTACTCTAAAGTAGACAGAAGACTTAACCTTTTGAAACTAAATGTTTAATAACTAAAGCTAATATTTTCACCTAGATTTCCTTCCTTGAGATGAGGGAAAGTCTTATTCCAACCAGACTGAACACATGTATTTTACTGTTTAGTGAGTCATATATAATAGAATAAAAGTTTCATCCTCCTCCCTCCTCCTTTCAGATGTATTTTACCCTTATTGAGTCATATTATAAAATAAACGTTTCATCCTCCTTTCACTTTAGAATTGCTCTATTGAATTCATCCACCAGTTCCTTTTCTCAATTTCAAAGCAAAACTGTAATTTAATCGTAATAACCCAAGAAATAGCTTCCCATTAAACTAATGATTCATTCCCTTACGTTGTGTAATTTACAGCCGGTGATTGAAACAGATAATAACCAAATAAATAAATAAGATGTGAGAAATAATAACAGCGTTATAAAAGTCTTCACTGCATCCCAAATGACACCCTATTCCCTACATAGTGTACTACTTTTGACCAGGGCACATATGGCTCTGGTCAAAAGTAGTGCACTATGTAGGGAACAGGGTGCCATTTTGGACACATCCTTTATATAAAGGCTTCCCTTCCCTGTTTCCTTTCCTGTTTTCTTGTGAAGAGACTAGTGTCTCAAAATGTCTTCCCCTTTCGCAGTTGCTTAGTCACTGGCTTAAAGGCATACTTCAGTATTGTAGCAATTTCTATGCCTCTGCATCCAGTATGAAGGAAGTTAGAAATAGTTTCGCGAGCCAATGCAAACTAGCGTTGGCGCAATGACTGGAAGTCTATGGTATCTACTAGCATGCTAGCAGTTACCATAGACTTCCAGTCATTGTGTTAACACTAGTTAGCTATTGTGCCAATGCTAGTTAGAAGCTTCCTTCAAACTGGACGCAGAGACATAAAAATGCAATCCATCAGTTCATCTGACTCTGGGGAAGTAGATAAAGGTATCATTGTCAAAATCCTGAAGTGTCCCTTTAAGATAACATCCTGCCAGAAGATATTAACCTCTTTAGGAGAAGAGGCTGACACCCGCTCTCCCATCCGCCATCCGAGCATCTGTTTGTTTCAACTCAGTGGCTTTCGGCTTTCTTCAAGTGGGGGAAAATGAGTTTCCTCCTCCTCCTGTCCTGTAGGCCTTAAACACAGTGGTAGTGTGAGTCCCAAATGGCACCCTATTCCCTATATAGTTCACTACTTTTGACCAGAGACCACTATGTAGGGAATAGGCTACCATTTCAGACACTCCCAGTGTCCAACAATAGCAGTTTCTAACTAAGGGATGTGTCCCAAACGGTACTATTAACTTTCGAATGCATTACTTTTGACCAGGACACACACACACACACACACACACACACACACACACACACACACACACACACACACACACACAGAGTACAAAACATTAAGAACACCTGCTCTTTCCGAGACTGACCAGGTGAAAGCTATGATCTCTTACTGATGTCACTTGTTATTCGGTATACCCTGTACACCACATGGTCAATCTGCTGGCTGTTATTCAGTATACCCTGTACACCACATGGTCAATCTGCTGGCTGTTATTCAGTATACCCTGTACACCACATGGTCAATCTGCTGGATGTTATTCAGTATACCCTGTACACCACATGGTCAATCTGCTGGATGTTATTCAGTATACCCTGTACACCATGGTCAATCTGCTGGATGTTATTCAGTATACCCTGTACACCATGGTCAATCTGCTGGCTGTTATTCAGTATACCCTGTACATGGTCAATCTGCTGGCTGCTATTCAGTATACCCTGTACACCACATTGTCAATCTGCTGAATGTTATTCAGTATACCCTGTACACCACATGGTCAATCTGCTGGCTGTTATTCAGTATACCCTGTACACCACATTGTCAATCTGCTGGCTGTTATTCAGTATACCCTGTACATGGTCAATCTGCTGGCTGTTATTCAGTATACCCTGTGCATCACATAGTCAATCTGCTGGATGTTATTCGGTATACCCTGTACACCACATGGTCAATCTGCTGGCTGTTATTCAGTATACCCTGTACACTGTATGGTCAATCTGCTGGCTGTTATTCAGTATACCCTGTGCATCACATGGTCAATCTGCTGGATGTTATTCGGTATACTCTGTACACCACATGGTCAATCTGCTGGCTGTTATTCGGTATACCCTGTACACCACATGGTCAATCTGCTGGCTGTTATTCAGTATACCCTGTACACCGTATGGTCAATCTGCTGGCTGTTATTCAGTATTCCCTGTGCATCACGTGGTCAATCTGCTGGATGTTATTCAGTATACCCTGTACACCACATGGTCAATCTGCTGGCTGTTATTCAGTATAACCTGTACACCACATGGTCAATCTGCTGGCTGTTATTCAGTATACCCTGTACACCACATGGTCAATTTGCTGGCTGTCATTCAGTATACCCTGTACATGGTCCATCTGCTGGCTGTTATTCAGTATACCCTGTGCATCACATGGTCAATCTGCTGGATGTTATTCGGTATACCCTGTACACCACATGGTCAATCTGCTGGCTGTTATTCGGTATACCCTGTACACCACATGGTCAATCTGCTGGCTGTTATTCAGTATTCCCTGTGCATCACATGGTCAATCTGCTGGCTGTTATTCAGTATTCCCTGTACACCACATGGTCAATCTGCTGGCTGTTATTCAGTATACCCTGTACACCACATGGTCAATCTGCTGGTTGTTATTCAGTATACCCTGTACACCACATGGTCAATCTGCTGGCTGTTATTCAGTATACCCTGTACACCACATGGTCAATTTGCTGGCTGTCATTCAGTATACCCTGTACACCACATGGTCAATCTGCTGCCTGTTATTCAGTATACCCTGTACACCACATGGTCAATCTGCTGCCTGTTATTCAGTATACCCTGTACACCACATGGTCAATCTGCTGGCTGTTATTCAGTATACCCTGTACATGGTCAATCTGCTGGATGTACAGCCAGTCACACTGCTGCTGCCTTGTCCTGCTCTGAAGCCTTTACCCCGAGGCTCCACCATGTTGCACTTTATTAACTAGACTTCTAGAGTTCAACTATTAACGTTCAAGTTCCCTCTCTCCCTTTTCCCTTCACAGGAGGTTTCCCAAGCATTCCTAGAGAGCCAGGTATTCCCAACCCCACCACAGATACAGTAACATTCAGGCTGCAGCCCAAACGACACCCTATTCCCTACACAGTGCACTACTTTTGACCAGAGCCTTAGGCCTATTTGACCTATGTGCCCTAGTCAAAAGTAGTGTACTATATATGGAATAGGAGGCCATTTGGGGCGTAACCTGAGACATTGGCCAAAGCCAGACACATAGGATCACATTAACTCAGTGACCCTCTGATCAGTGAGGGTGGTGGTGGGAAACATTACAGGTGGAAATACAGGTTGCCTCTAACTGCTGATTTGGGGTCAGATATAGGGTGATCCCAAATGACACCCTATTGCCTATATAGTGCGTTACTTTGACCAGGGCCCCTTGGGGTCATTTGGGATGTATCTATATGATTATACTACTGTATAATATCCTGGGAGGTGCAGTTAGTTATCTGATCCTAGATATGTGGTTAAGAGGACAACTTCTACCTCAAGCACTGGCTAATCGTATCTCCTCCCTCCTCCCTTCTCCCTCCAGGTGGACAGTGCTATGTCTCTGATCCAGGCAGCTAAGAACCTGATGAACACGGTGGTGTCCACGGTCAAGGCTAGCTACGTGGCCTCCACTAAGTACCAGAAGTCCATGGCCATGCAGTCCCTGAACATGCCTGCTATCTCCTGGAAGATGAAAGCCCCGGAGAAGAAACCCCTGGTCAAGAGAGAGAAACAGGAAGATGGATCCAACAACAAGGTAACGGGAACCATGATGTTAAAGCTGAGATCCTCTACAGGGGGAACGGCTCCACTGGTCCACCCCCCAGGTGTTATTGTTTTCGTTTTGTTTTTGAAAAGGAGGATTGGAGCATTAAGCATCTTGGTAAAAACAAGAGTATAAACTCTGCTGTTCTATCGCACATGCAATGATGTCCGAGGGGAAAAACAGTTTTTGTTGTAATATCGCAAACGGACGTGGCAGTTTCACCGCTAAGGAATCCAGCATAATTTGTATAATCCCCTACACGGTTGCCTGTCAGTGTCCAGGACACAGAAATTATATTCCTGGACTAAATAGCTTTCCATATAGACTATATTTTTTAGTCCAGAACTTAGTCTGTGTCCGGGAAACCAGCCCTATATGTTCTTCTTTTGTAAATTGTCAGTTTTTTTTATGGCCTGTAAAGAGATTTTATTTAACCCTTTTTTTCCCCCCCAGGTAAGTTCACTGAGAACACATTCTCATTTACAGCGATGACCTGGGGAATAGTTACAGGGGAGAGGAAGGGGGGTGAATGAGCCAATTGGAACCTGGGGATGATGTAATGAGGGCCAGATTGGGAATTTAACCAGGACACCAGGGAAGTAAAAGTTATTCCCTACCTAAGAATAGTAAAGCCCCCTTAACTGGCTCAAATAGCCGACCAATCAGCCTGTTACCAACCCTTAGTAAACTTTTTGGAAAAGCTTGTGTTTGACCAGATACAATGCTATTTTACAGTAAACAAATTGACAACAGTCTTTCAGCACGCTTATAGGGAAGGACATTCAACAAGCACAGCACTTACACAAATGACTGATTGGCTGAGAGAAATTGATGATAAAAAGATTGTGTGGGGGGGGGGGGTTGGTAGACTTTGCTAGAAAAATGTATGTGTTATGGCTTTACACCCCCTGCTATATTGTGGATAAATAGTTACCTGTCTAACAGAACACAGAGGGTGTTCTTTAATGGAAGCCTCTCAAACATAATCCAGGTAGAATCAGGAATTCCCCAGGGCAGCTGTCTAGGCCCCTTACTTTTTTCAATCTTTACTAACAACATGCCACTGGCTTTGAGTAAAGCCAGTGTGTCTATGTATGCGGATGACTCAACACTATACACGTCAGCTACCACAGCGACTGAAATGACTGCATCACTTAACAAAGAGCTGCAGTTAGTTTCAGAATGGGTGGCAAGGAATAAGTTAGTCCTAAATATTTTTACAAAAAACTAAAAGCATTGTATTTGGGACAAATCATTCACTAATCCCTAAACCTCAACTAAATATTTTAATGAATAATGTGGAAATTGAGCAAGTTGAGGAGACTAAACTGCTTGGAGTAACCCTGGATTGTAAACTGTCATGGTCAAAACATATTGATACAACAGTAGCTAAGATGGGGAGAAGTCTGTCCATAATAAAGCGTTGCTCTGCCTTAACAGCACTATCAACAAGGCAGGTCCTACAGGCCCTAGTTTTGTCGCACCTGGACTACTGTTCAGTCGTGTGGTCAGGTGCCACAAAGAGGGACTTGGGAAAATTGCAATTGGCTCAGAACAGGGCAGCACGGCTGGCCCTTGGATGTACACAGAGAGCTAACATTAATAATATGCATGTCAATCTCTCTTGTCTCAAAGTGGAGGAGAGATTGACTTCATCACTACTTGTGTTTATGAGAGGTATTGACTTGTTGAATGAACAGAGCTGTCTGTTTGAACTACTGGCACACAGCTCGGACACCTATGCATACCCCAAACGACATGCCACCAGAGGTCTCTTCACAGTCCCCAAGTCCAGAACAGACTATGGGAGGTGCACAGTACTACATAGAGCCATGACTACATGGAACTCTATTCCACATCAAGTAACTCAAGCAAGCAGTAAAATTCGATTAAAAAAACAGATAAAAATACACCTTATGGAACAGCGGGGACTGTGAAGCAACACAAACATAGACACATGCATACAAACACACGATAACATACACACTATACACACATGTACACACAGATGTTGTGTTATAGATATGTGGTAGTAGAGTAGAGGCCTGAGGGCACACACTTAATATGTTGTGAAATCTGTTATGAATGTATTGTAATGTTTTTAAAATGTATAACTGCCTTCATTTTGCTGGACCCCAGGAAAAGTAGCTGCTGCCTTGGCAGGAACTAATGGGGATCCATAATAAATACAAATACCCCTACTCTGACGATAAGTGCCATTGGATCTTTAGTGACCACAGAGAGTCAGGACACCCATTTAACGTCCCATCCGAAAAACTGTACCCTACACAGGGCAATGTCCCCAATCACTGCCCTGGGGCGTTAGGTTATTTTTTTTAGACCAGATGAACACCACTTCCAGCAGCATCTGGTCTCCCATCCAGGGACCGACCAGGACCAACCCTGCTTAGCTTCAGAGGCAAGCCAGCAGTGGGATTCAGGGTGGTATGCTCCTGGATTTAATGACGCAAGACACATTTCTGTGAAAACATACAATAAAATGCTCTCTTCTCTTCTCTTCTCTTAGGTCAAGAGGTCATCCCAAAAGAAACACATCAACCCTGTCCAGGCTCTCAGCGAGTTCAAAGCCATGGATAGCATCTAGAGATGGAGCAGTCGAGTCAGGGTTAGGGTGGTGAGAGGAGGTTGGGGCTAGAGGGTTGGGATACCGATGGAGCTGGCTAGATCAACTCTTGATTTGTAGACGTTTGGAACTTATTTTCAGTCCCAAAAAAAAAGAAAGAGAAGAAAAGAGGGTGAGAGAAAAATGTTTTGGTTTGAATGCATTCCTGCTTTCCTTCCCTGGCCTAGTCCTGCTGTGTGGTTTGATGTGATGTTGCTTATGCAGGCTCGGTAAGGTAGGACACTAAGGTAGGACACTATATACGCAGACGCCCTGAGCTCACTTTCTCTACCAGTCTCTTTTTCATTCAAACGGCCGCGTTCTGATATTCTGATAGGTCTTAGTCTATAGCCTACTGTATAATGTCTATTGGAGGAAAAGAAAAAGCAATGGGGGAAAGCAACTGGACCAAGCAAAGTTAATTTCTATTTCCGTCGGTATGAGATTTTGATTCCAGTGTTGGTATGAGAGGGTAGGGAGAGGCTTTCATTGATACTGTAAGATCTAATTCTGACAACTAATCATTTTGACCCCTGACCCTCTTCCGCCAACCTCTGATTTGAGATGCCCTGTGTATTTTATAGAATGACTTTCTAACATGTTTTATAATGTCGTGGGGAGGGTATTGGATGGTGTTCCGCTATGGGCCGGATATGATATGGTGCAGTATCATAATGTGCAGATCAGATGGGCCTTTCCACTCTATGCAAATTATCTCTCTACTGCCTTAATACTCAAGCAATAACTGGAGAACATTTGGATGTGGAGCTTTTCTTTCTCAATGGAGGTTTTTGATATACATTTTAGTTTTAGCTTTGATTAAAAAAAAAAAACGAATTGATTTTTCATTCTCAATGTATTCTGTGCTATCTAATAAAAGTTTGATATTATAGTGTCGTACCACTTCATACTTAATATTACAGTTTAGTCATTTAGCAGATGCTCTTATCCAGAGCGACTTACAGTTAGTGAGTGCATACATTTTATTTTATTTTTCATACTGCCCCCCGTGGGAATCGAACCCACAACACTGGCGTTGCAAGCGCCATGCTCTACCAACTGAGCTACACGGGGCCCGTAATAAACTGAATTGTCATACATGTTTTATTTTCCCTGTCGCTACTTCCCCCACGTTTTAAAGAGTAGTCTGGACGAGTCCTTGCGTGCCTCACTGGATGCAGCAAGCCAAAGCTAACAGAGAGAGGAGAAGCATTCTCTCCCAACCTTCTGGTTTAATACATAACACTAGCCCGGGGGGCTCCACACACACGTTGTACTATACACATACACACACACACACACACACACACACACACACACACATACACATACACATACACACAGTCCGTGAGACTCATTAAATTAGCTGACACACACTCTCTCTCTCTGAGTGTGTGATAGGTCACAGTGAGGCTATGGAAGGGGTCTGGTAAATAGACCAGGCTTTGGAGGGGGTCTGGTAAATAGACCAGGCTTTGGAGGGGGTCTGGTAAATAGACCAGGCTATAGAGGGGGTCTGGTAAATAGACCAGGCTATAGAGGGGGTCTGGTAAATAGACCAGGCTGTGGAGGGGGTCTGGTAAATAGACCAGGCTTTGGAGGGGGTCTGGTAAATAGAACAGGCTATAGAGGGGGTCTGGTAAATAGACCAGGCTATAGAGGGGGTCTGGTAAATAGAACAGGCTATAGAGGGGGTCTGGTAAATAGACCAGGCTATGGAGGGGGTCTGGTAAATAGACCAGGCTGTGGAGGGGGTCTGGTAAATAGACCAGGCTATTAAGGGGGTCTGGTAAATAGACCAGGCGATGGAGGGGGTCTGGTAAATAAACCAGGCTATGGAGGGGGTCTGGTAAATAAACCAGCCTATGGAGGGGGTCTGGTAAATAGACCAGGCTGTGGAGGGGGTCTGGTAAATAGACCAGGCTGTGGAGGGGGTCTGGTAAATAAACCAGGCTATGGAGGGGGTCTGGTAAATCGAACAGGATATATGGTGGCTTGAACACTTAATTCACCAGGGCTTCCAGGCTCCATCGACTGTCAATCAGACCACGTCTGCATCCTAAATGCCACCCTAAACCCTATTCCCTATATAGTGCACAACTTTTGAACAGAACTTTAAAGGGAACCATCCATCTGGGCCACAGCCCAAGCACCCCAGTGGCTAAGCAGCCAAATGGTCTGATCAATATTCCTCCTCTTTTTCTGCTGCTGAGGGGAGGAGGGAGATGAGGGAGAGGGAGATGGAGATGGAGGGGAGTAGAGAGAGGAAGGGGAGTAGAGAGAGGTAGGGGAGGAGAGCGAGAGAGAGGGAGGGTAGGAGAGCGAGAGAGAGATGGAGGGGAGGATAGCGAGAGAGAGATGGAGGGGAGGATAGCGAGAGAGAAATGGAGGGGAGGAAAGCGAGAGAGGGATGGAGAGGAGGAGAGAGATGGATGGAAATAGAGCGAGAGAGGGAGGGGAGGAGAGGGAGGAGAGGAGAGGGAGGGTAGAAGAGAAAGGGAGGGGAGTAGAGCGGGAGATGGAGGGGAGTAGAGCGGGAGATGGAGGGGAGGGAGGGTAGAAGAGAAAGGGAGGGGAGGAGAGAGATGGAGGGGAGTAGAGCGGGAGATGGAGGGGAGGAGAGAGAGGGAGGGGAGGAGAGGGAGGAGAGCGATGGAGGGGAGGAGAGCGATGGAGGGGAGTAGAGAGATGGAGGGGGGTAGAGAGAGGGAGGGGAGGAGAGAGAGGGAGGGGAGGGTAGAGAGAGGGAGGAGAGAGAGGGAGGGTAGAGAGGGAGGGTGGGAGGGTAGGAGGGAGGAGTAGTGGTCCTCTGTAGCTCAGCTGGTAGAGCACGGCGCTTGTAACGCCAAGGTAGTGGGTTCGATCCCCGGGACCACCCATACACAAAAATGTATGCACGCACGACTGTAAGTCGCTTTGGATAAAAGCATCTGCTAAATGGCTTATTTATTATTATTATTATTTTATTATTAGGAGAGGGAGGGAGGGGAGGGGGTAGGAGGGAGGGGGGAGAGAGGGAGGGTAGGAGGGAGGGGGGAGAGAGAGAGGGAGGGTAGGGGGGAGGGGGAGAGAGGGAGGGTAGGAGGGAGGGGGAGAGAGAGAAGGAGGGGAGAGGGAGGGGGAGAGAGAGAAGGAGGGGAGAGGGAGGGTGGGAGAGAGGGAGGGTGGGAGAGAGGGAGGGTGGGAGGGTGGGAGAGAGGGAGGGTGGGAGAGAGGGAGGGTGGGGGAGAGGGAGGGTAGGAGGGAGGGGGAGGAGGGAGAGAGGGAGGTTGAGGGAGGGAGGGGAGGCGAGAGAGGGAGGGGAGGGGAGAGAGACCAGAGAGAGGGAGGGGAGGGGAGAGAGACCAGAGAGAGAGACCAGGGAGGGGAGGGGAGAGAGACCAGAGAGAGGGAGGGGGGGGGAGAGAGACCAGAGAGAGAGACCAGGGAGGGGAGGAGAGAGAGACCAGGGAGGGGAAGGGAGAGAGACCAGAGAGAGGGAGGGGAGGGGAGAGAGACCAGAGAGAGACCAGGGAGGGAAGGGGAGAGAGACCAGAGAGAGGGAGGGGAGGGGAGAGAGACCAGAGAGAGAGACCAGGGAGGGGAGGGGAGAGAGACCAGAGAGAGGGAGGGGAGGGGAGAGAGACCAGAGAGAGAGACCAGGGAGGGGAGGGGAGAGAGACCAGAGAGAGGGAGGGGAGGGGAGAGAGACCAGAGAGAGACCAGGGAGGGAAGGGGAGAGAGACCAGGGAGGGAAGGGGAGAGAGACCAGAGAGAGGGAGGGGAGGGGAGAGAGACCAGAGAGAGGGAGGGGAGGGGAGAGAGACCAGAGAGAGGGAGGGGAGAGAGACCAGAGGGAGGGGAGGGGAGGGGAGAGAGACCAGAGAGAGAGACCAGGGAGGGGAGGGGAGAGAGACCAGAGAGAGGGAGGGGAGGGGAGAGAGACCAGAGAGAGAGACCAGGGAGGGGAGGGGAGAGAGACCAGAGAGAGGGAGGGGAGGGGAGAGAGACCAGAGAGAGGGAGGGGAGGGGAGAGAGACCAGAGAGAGAGACCAGAGAGAGAGACCAGAGGGAGGGGAGGGGAGAGAGACCAGAGAGAGGGAGGGGAGGGGAGAGAGACCAGAGAGAGAGACCAGAGGGAGGGGAGGGGAGAGAGACCAGAGAGAGGGAGGGAGGGGAGAGAGACTAGAGAGAGGGAGGGAGGGGAGAGAGACCAGAGAGAGGGAGGAGAGGGGGGTAGAGAGATGGAGGGGAGTAGAAAGAGGGAGGGGAGGAGAGATGGAGGGGAAGAGAGAGAGAGGGAGGGAGGGAGGGTAGAAGGGAGGAGAGAGTAGGAGGGAGGAGAGAGAGGGAAGAGGGAGGCGAGAGAGAGGGAGGAGAGAGAGACGGAGGGGGGAGGCGAGAGAGAGGGAGGGGGGGAGGCGGGAGGGAGGGAGGGGGGAGGGGAGAAGAGGAAGGGAAGAGAACTAGCGAAAAGCTTTGCCCATGAATTAGTTAAAGCAGTGAAAGGTGATGTGTAAGTGTTAGCTGTGATGTTAGCTTGTAGTTCCATCAGCATAGACCACACCGTGTCCCAAATGGCACCCTATTTATTTTATATCGCACTACAGGGCCCTGGTCAAAACTAGTGCGCAATATTAGGGAATAGGGTGCCATTTGGGATGCATGGTAGATCATGGAACAGCTCAGTACAGGATGCATGGATGGTAGGGTGGGTAGTGTAGTGGGGTTTTATTTCTCTGAACCAGGGCCACTTTGGTTCTTCACGCTGCGATGCTTCAGCTTGTTTCTAAACATAGAGGCAGGGCACGTAGGGTTAACAACGACAGATGGACAGAATATTGGTTTCTGTTTTTTGGGGTTTTAGGTTCTCTGAGCGTTACGTTTGGGTTACATTGGGCTGCGTGGTGTGACATTTGCAGTGGGTAGAGAGTATTAGATGGATGCTTCTTGTGATAAAAATCTAATTTCGTGTTGAGAGAATAATGTGGCATCCCAAATGCCACCCTTTTCTCTATATAGTGCACTACTTTAGACCAGAGAATGGCACCCTATTCCCTATATAGTGCACTACTTTAGACCGGCACCTGTGGGGAACAGGGTGGCATTTGGGACTTGGATTAGGAGTTACCGTAGCATCTGAAATGGTAACATATTGCTGTGGGCGTTCTTTATAACACTTTTTTTGTTTTTATTGAGAGCTAGGAGACACTGTAGGAGACATTGTACTGCACACTGTTTTACATATTCATGTTCCCAGCTTTCACTTCATGATGAATAAATGATTCCCTGTCGTCTGCTGTCTGTCATTATGCTACTGCCATCTACATCTCAAGTTGTCCAAGTAGAAATCACTCCTTGCCTGCTTCCCAAATGACACCCTATTCGCATTCACATAGGGCTCTGGTCAAAAGTAGTGCACTACATGGGGGGGGATAGGATGCCCTTTGGGATGCGGACTACCCTGCGATTGTGTTCATGTATCTCTCTTGATTTTATGATCCTGTGTCTCTTATAATAATAATATGCCATTTAGCAGACGCTTTTATCCAAAGCGACTTACAGTCATGCGTGCATACATTTTTGTGTATGGGTGGTCCCGGGGATCGAACCCACTACCCTGGCGTTACTAGTCTCTGCCGCTACACCTAACGACTTGAAATAAAGTCAGGATTCTCTCCAGCAGGTCTACAATACTCCTATCACTTCAGGCTGTTGAGACATTAACTTTTCTCTCCTATTCCAATAAGGGAGTTGTGTCTATTATATTGGCTGTAGGTGATTCCTGATGACATGACAAGTCCATCTGCTTTACTGGAGGCTGTGCAGCAGGAGAAATCCCAAATGGCACCCTATTCCCTATATAGTGCACTAGCGTCCATAGGGCTCGGGCCAGTTTCCCGATTTTAGCGATGGGGAACTTAGATTAAGAGTGTTTTTAACCGTGCATCTTTTCTACAACGGCCGATGACGTTACATGCGTTTCCTAAAACACCACGCTTAGAGAGAACGGTCGCGGAGCGCGTCCTTGGCGCATGTGTCGATACTGATGGATCAGCTTTCTTAATTAATGTCTTTCCTTAACATTTATTTCACGACGGATCATCTCCTAGAGAGATATTACCACCTACCTTCTAATGCACTAAATCACTGATTTGACACCACGCACATTGGGCTGCACATTATGAAATATATTGAGACAAATTACAGACAGGATCCTACCTGTAGCGAAACACAACTCGATTGATTGAACTTGAAATGTAGTTTCAATATGACTGAAAGACTGTTTATTTGCTTATTTTTTTTTTATGCAGTCATCTCGGTTTTCATTTGAAGCATATTGTTAAACGTCGCTTGGTGTAACAATTGCGAAGACATTGGCGTCTTTGTATTTGTAGTCAACTTTGTACTGAAATGATCAGTAGTCACAGAGACGGATAAACCATGTGATTATATGTTTAGCGGAGATCATCTGTTTTATAAAGTGATGCGGGAGGGCAGAAAAGCATCCAACAACGCACTTCGCTGTTCTACGAGTGGTCTGAGGCAGGCGTTAGATTACGAGCATTTTCAAGTCCAACGTTAATAACGATGGTTTTAGGAAACAGCTTGGAGATTTAACGATGCTCCTACGAAGGTTTTAACAATGAACTTAGACTTAAGATGCTTTTGGGAAACCGGGCCCAAAACCTTATGGGTAACTAGCCCTATGGGTAACTAGCCCTATGTGTAACTAACCCTAGTCCTATGGGTAACTAACCATATGGGTAACTAGCCCTATGTGTAACTAACCCTAGTCCTATGGGTAACTAACCCTATGGGTAACTAGCCCTATGGGTAACTAGCCCTAGTCCTATGGGTAACTAGCCCTAGTCCTATGCGTAACTAACCCTAGTCATATGGGTAACTAGCCCTATGGGTAACTAGCCCTAGTCCTATGGGTAACTAGCCCTAGTCATATGGGTAACTAGCCCTATGGGTAACTAGCCCTATGGGTAACTAACCCTATGGGTAACTAGCCCTATGGGTAACTAGCCCTAGTCCTATTGGTAACTAACCCTAGTCATATGGGTAACTAGCCCTATGGGTAACTAGCCCTATGGGTAACTAACCCTAGTCCTATGGGTAACTATCCCTATGGGTAACTAGCCCTAGTCCTATGGGTAACTAGTCCTATGGGTAACTAGCCCTAGTCCTATGGGTAACTAGTCCTATGGGTAACTAGCCCTAGTCCTATGGGTAACTAGCCCTAGTCCTATGGGTAACTAGCCCTAGCCCTATGGGTAACTAACCCTAGCCCTATGGGTAACTAACCCTAGCCCTATGGGTAACTAACCCTAGTCCTATGGGTAAATAGCCCTAGCCCTATGGGTAACTAACCCTAGTCCTATGGGTAACTAGCCCTAGCCCTATGGGTAACTAACCCTAGCCCTATGGGTAACTAACCCTAGTCCTATGGGTAACTAGCCCTAGCCCTATGGGTAACTAGCCCCTATGGGTAACTAGCCCCTATGGGTAACTAGCCCTAGCCCTATGGGTAACTAGCCCTATGGGTAACTAGCCCTAGTCCTATGGGTAACTAACCCTAGCCCTATGGGTAACTAGCCCTAGCCCTATGGGTAACTAGCCCTAGCCCTATGGGTAACTAACCCTATGGGTAACTAACCCTAATCCTATGGGTAACTAACCCTAATCCTATGGGTAACTAACCCTAGCCCTATGGGTAACTAGCCCTAGCCCTATGGGTAACTAGCCCTAGCCCTATGGGTAACTAACCCTAGCCCTATGGGTAACTAACCCTAGCCCTGTGGGTAACTAGCCCTAGCCCTATGGGTAACTAGCCCTAGCCCTATGGGTAACTAGCCCTATGGGTAACTAACCCTAATCCTATGGGTAACTAGCCCTATGGGTAACTAATCCTAATCCTATGGGTAACTAGCCCTAGCCCTATGGGTAACTAGCCCTAGCCCTATGGGTAACTAATCCTAATCCTATGGGTAACTAGCCCTAGCCCTATGGGTAACTGGCCCTAGCCCTATGGGTAACTAATCCTAATCCTATGGGTAACTAACCCTAGCCCTATGGGTAACTAACCCTAGCCCTGTGGGTAACTAGCCCTAGCCCTGTGGGTAACTAGCCCTAGCCCTGTGGGTAACTAGCCCTAGCCCTGTGGGTAACTAGCCCTAGCCCTAGCCCTGTGGGTAACTAACCCTAGCCCTGTGGGTAACTAGCCCTAGCCCTGTGGGTAACTAGCCCTATGGGTAACTAGCCCTAGCCCTGTGGGTAACTAACCCTAGCCCTGTGGGTAACTAACCCTAGGAGGTGGTGGAGGAGAGGGAAAGGAGAGGGAAAGGAGAGGTGGAGGAGGAGGAGGAGGAGGTGGTGGTGGAGGAGGAGAGGGAAAGGAGAGGTGGAGGAGGAGAGGGAAAGGTGGTGGAGGAAGAGGAGAGGTGGTGGTGGAGGAGGAGGAGGAGAGGGAAAGGAGAGGTGGTGGAGGAGGAGGAGGAGAGGTGGTGGAGGAGGAGGAGGAGGAGGAGGAGAGGGAAAGGAGAGGTGGAGGAGGAGAGGGAAAGGTGGTGGAGGAAGAGGAGAGGTGGTGGTGGTGGTGGAGGAGGAGAGGGAAAGGTGGTGGTGGTGGTGGAGGTGGTGGAGGAGGAGGAGGAGAGGGAAAGGTGGTGGAGGAAGAGGAGAGGTGGTGGTGGAGGAGGAGGAGGAGGAGGAGAGGGAAAAGTGGTGGAGGAGGAGAGCTTGGAGGGTTTGATGCTGCTTGGCTACCTGCCAAACTTGACGGTTGACCGTTTAATATATCTTCATTTAACACATTTTACCAACGTCTTAGTTATTTTTATATGTTTTACTCGCTCAACTTTTTTCATTCAACTTTTTCACCCTGGATGCTTTATCTGGACATGGTTCTACAGGACCTCCACCAGCCGAAGCTAAGAATAGTAATATTAACACTATGCCATCTAATTGCAGTTGCTGTACTCATAATATACAGGAGAACTATCGCCTTATGGTGAGGATAGCCGTGTTGCAAGCCCAGCTTCAGATTCAATCGTTAGGCAAGGGCGATGGAAGTGTAGGAAAGGATGAAACAGCGTCTGTGCCACCAGTAAGTACAGATAGTAATATAAATCCCCTCGCACAGTCTGGCGAGTATAGGGATATTGTTATCCACGTCGACACAACAATGTTAGGATGAAACAGTCAGAGGTCACCAAGAGCAACATAGCTTCAGTGTGTAAATTAGCTAGAACGTTGTGTCGGCATCGAGTAATTGTCTCTGGCCCCCTCCCAGTTGGGTGAGTGATGAGCTCTACAGCAGTAATTGTCTCTGACCCCCTCCCAGTTGGGTGAGTGATGAGCTCTACAGCAGTAATTGTCTCTGGCCCCCTCCCAGTTGGGTGAGTGATGAGCTCTACAGCAGTAATTGTCTCTGGCCCCTCCCAGTTAGGAGGAGTGATGTTGAGACAGTGTCTGTGCCTCGATCTAGGTTGAGCAAAACTAAACATGGCGGCGTTTGCCTTAGCAATCTCACTGGAATAAACACAGTGCCACCAGCGAGGCCCACTACCAAGGACTGTGGCCTCTCCTCCGTAGCCGACGTGAGTAAGACATTTAAGCATGTTAACCCCCGCAAGGCTGCCGGCCCAGACGGCATCCCTAGCCGCGTCCTCAGAGCATGCGCAGACCAGCTGGCTGGTGTGTTCATGGACATATTCAATCTCTCCCTATCCCAGTCTGCTGTCCCCACATGCTTCAAGATGGCAAGAAGCAAAGGTAACTGAACTAAATGACTATCGCCCCGTAGCACTCACCGCTGTTTTTATTGTATTTTTATTTTATTTCACCTTTATTTAACTAGGCAAGTCAGTTAAGATCAAATTCTTATTTACAATGACGGCCTACACCGGCCAAACCCGGACGACGCTGGGCCAATTGTGCACTGCCCTATAGGACTCCCAATCACGGCCGGTTGTGATACAGCCTGGAATCAAACCCAGGAGGTCTGTAGTGATGCATCAAGCACTGAGATGCAGTGCCTTAGACCGCTGCGCCACTCGGGAGCCCATCATGAAGTGCTTTGAGAGACTAGTCAATGATCATATCACCTCTACCTTACCTGTCACCCTAGACCCACTTCAATTTGCTTACCGCCCCAATAGATCCATAAACGATGCAATCGCCATCACACTGTACACTGCCCTATCCCATCTGGACAAGAGGAATACCTATGTAATGCTGTTCATTGACTATAGCTCAGCATTCAACACCATAGTACCCTCCAAGCTTATCATTAAGTTCGAGGCCCTGGGTCTGAACCCCACCCTGTGCAACTGGGTCCTGGACTTCCTGACGGGCTGCCCCCAGGTGGTGAAGGTAGGAAACAACACCTCCACTTCGCTGATCCTCAACACTGGGGCTCCACAAGGGTGCGTGCTCAGCCCCCTCCTGTACTCCCTGTTCACCCATGACTGCGTGGCCAAGCACGCCTCCAACTCAATCATCAAGTTTACAGACGACACAACAGTAGTAGGCTTGATTACCATCAATGACGAGACCGCCTACAGGGACTAGGTGAGGGTTCTGGGAGTGTGGTGACAGGAAAATAACCTCTCACTCAACATCAACAAAACAAAGGAGATGATCGTGGACTTCAGGAAACAGCAGAGGGTGAACCCCCCCTATCCACATCGACGGGACCGCAGTGGAGAAGGTGGAAAGCTTCAAGTTCCTTGGCGTACACATCACTAACAAACTTAAATGGTCCACCCACGCAGACAGTGTGGTGAAGAAGGCGCAACAGAGCCTCTTCAACCTCAGGAGGCTGAAGAAATTTGGCTTGGCACCTAAAACCCTCACAAACGTTTACAGAAGCACAATTGAGAGCATCCTGTCGAGCTGTATCACCGCCTGGTATGGCAACTGCACCGCCCACAACCGCAGGGCTCTCCAGAGGGTGGTGCGGTCTGCCGAACGCATTACCGGCGGCAAACTACCCACCCTCCAAGACACCTACAGCACCCGATGTCACAGGAAGGCCAAAAAGATCATCAAGGACATCAACCACCCGAGCCACTGCCTGTTCACCCCGCTATCATCCAGAAGGTGAGGACAGTACAGGTGCATCAAAGCTGGGTCCGAGAGAATGAAAAACAGCTTCTATCTCAAGGCCATCAGACTGTTAAATAGCCATCACTAGCACACTAGAGGCTGCTGCTGCCTATTGAAATCACTGGCTACTTTAAGAAATGGAACACTAGTCACTTTAATAATATGTATTTGTATTTGTATTCCATTCCTTACTTAGATTTGTGTGTATTGGGTATATGTTGAGAAATGGTTAGATATTACTTGTTAGATATTACTTCACTGTAAGAGCTAGAAGCACAAGCATTTCGCTACACCCGCAATAACATCTGCTAAACACGTGTATGTGACCAATTAAATTACATTTAATAGGATTAGTCATGAAATCTATGCAGCCTACTCAATCAAATGTTAGAGCTACTGTTTACTACATATACAGAGTTCCTCACTGAGTTCCCTGAATTCCAATCGGACCTCGTAGTCATGGCAGATAATATTCTAATTTTTGGTGACTTTAATATTCACATGGAAAAGTCCACAGACCCACTCCAAAAGGCTTTCGGAGCAATCATCGACTCAGTGGGTTTTGTCCAACATGTCTCCGGACCTACTCATTGCCACAGTCATACCCTGGATCTAGTTTTGTCGCGTGGAATAAATATTGTGGATCTAAATGTTTTTCCTCATAACCCTGGACTATCAGACCACCATCTTACTACGTTTGCAATCGCAACAAATAATCTGAGCAGACCTCAACCAAGGACCATCAAAAGACGTGTTATAAATTCTCGGACAACCCAAAGATTCCTAGAGGCCCTTCCAGACTCCCTCCACCTATTCAAGGACGTCGGAGTACAAAAATCAGTTAACGACCTAACTGAGGATCTAAATTTAAGTCGCACCCCTAAAAACAAAAAAACATTTGTCACAAGAAACTAGCTTCCTGGTATACAGAAAATACCCGAGCCCTGAAGCAAGCCTCCAGAAAATTGGAACGGAAATGGCGCTCCACCAAACTGGAAGTTTTCCTACTAGCTTGGAAAGAAAGTACAGAGCAATATCGAGGAGCCCTCACTGCTGCTCGATCATCCTATTTTTTTCAACCTAATTGAGGAGAATAAGAACAATCCAAAATGTATATTTGATACTGTCGCAAAGCTAACTAAAAAGCAGCATTCCACAAGAGAGGATGCCTTTCACTTCAGCAGGGATAAAGTCATGAACAACTTCGACGAAAAGATCATGATCATTAGAAAGCAAATGACGGACTCCTCTTTGAATCTGCGCATTTCTCCAAAGCCCAGCTGCCCTGAGTCTGCACAAAACTGCCAGGACCTAGGATCAATGGAGACACTCAAGTTTTTTTATCCTATTTCTCTTGACACATTCATGAAAATAGTCATGGCCTCTAAACCTTCAAGCTGCATGCTGGACCCTATTCCAACTAAACTACTGAAAGAGCTACTTCCTGTGCTTGGCCCTCCTATGTTGAACATAATAAATGGCTCCCTATCCTCTGGATGTGAACCAAACTCACTAAAAGTGGCAGTAATATAGCCTCTCTTGAAAAAGCCAAACCTTGACCCAGAAAATGTAAAAACCTATCAGCCTATATCGTATCTCCCAGTCCTCTCAAAAATGTTAGAAAAGGCTGTTGTGCAGCAACTCACTGCCTTCCTGAAGACAAAAAAATGTACACGAAACGCTTCAGTCTGGTTTTAGACCCCATCATAGTACTGAGACCGCACTCGTGAATGTGGTAAATGACCTTTTTAATGGCGTCAGACCAAGGCTCTGCATCTGTCCTCGTGCTCCTAGACCTTAGATCTGCTTTTGACACCATCGATCACCACATTCTTTTGGAGAGATTGGAAACCCTAATTGGTCGACACGGACAAGTTCTTGCCTGGTTTAGATCTTATCTGTCAGAAAGATATCAGTTCGTCTCTGCGGATGGTTTGAACTCTGACAAATCAATGGTAAGTTTCGGTGTTCCTCAAGGTTCCGTTTTAGGACCACTATTGTTTTCACTATATATTTTAACTCTTGGTGATGTCATTCGGAAACACAATGTAAACTTTCATTGCTATGTGGACGACACACAGCTGTACATTTTGATGAAACATGGTGAAGCCCCAAAATTGCCGACCCTGGAAGCCTGTGTTTCAGACATAAGGAAGTGGATGGCGGCAAAGTGGGTGGGGTTATATCCTGCCTGGTTGGCCCTGTCCGGGGGTATCATCGGACGGGGCCCCCCGTCTCAGCCTCTATAGTCTATGTGCCGGGGGGCTAGGGTCAGTCTGTTATATCTGCTGTAATTCTCCTGTCTTATCCGGTGTCCTGTGTGAATTTAAGTATGCTCCCTCTAATTCTCTCTCTCTCCATCTCTCCCTCCCATCCCGGAGGACCTGAGCCCTAGGACCATGCCTCAGGACTACCTGGCCTGATGACTCCTGGCTGTCCCCAGTCCACCTGGTCGTGCTGCTGCTCCAGTTTCCACTCTTCTGCCTGCGGCTATGGAACCCTGACCTGTTCACCGGACGTGCTACCTTGTCCCAGACCTGCTGTTTTCAACTCTCTCTCTGCTGCACCTGCTATTTCAACCTCTAAACGGCCGGCTATGAAAAGCCAAGTGACATTTACTCCTGATGTACTGACCTGTTGCAACCTCTACAACCACTGTGATTATTATTTGACCCTGCTGGTCATCTATGAACGTTTGAACATCTTGGAGAAAAATCTGGCCTTAATGGCCATGTACTGTTATAATCTCCACCCGGCACAGCCAGAAAAGGACTGGCCACCCCTCAGAGCCTGGTTCCTCTCTAGGTTTCTTCCTAGGTTATTGCCTTTCTAGGGAGTTTTTCCCTAGCCACCGTGCTTCTACATCTGCATTGCTTGCTCTTTGGGGTTTTAGGCTGGGTTTCTGTATAAGCACTTTGTGACATCTGCTGACGTAAAAAGGGCTTTATAAATAAAATGTGATTGAGAGGCGTTGGAGGAGAGGAGGAGGAGGAGAGGCGGAACGGAGCGACTATGATCTACTGTTTGACTCTGACAGCTGAGGCAAGGCAACAACACAGGTAGAATTCTCTTTCTCCCTCTCCTCTCTCTCTCTTTGTCTCTGTCTTTCTGTCTCTCACTCTCTTCTCTAGGTGACAGTAGAAAAGGTGAAAGATCTCGTTCTTGATCGGTAGAGTACTGCATGTATCTTTCTGGTGAATGCAATGAAGAAAGCATCCAGAGATGTGATGACATAGCCTGTGTCCCAGAAGCACAAGCATTTCGCTACACCCGCAATAACATCTGCTAAACACGTGTATGTGACAAATAACATTTGATTTGATTTGAGATGGCACACTATTCTCTATATGGGCCCTGGTCAAAAGTAGTGCACTATGTAGGGAATAAGGTGCCATTTGGGACGTATCCATAGTGACACAGTAGAAAATAGAACAGTACCGTGCCTTACGTCAGAACCCCCACTGCTGTTTGCTCTCTTTCATGTTCTCTGTGTCACTCAGTCCACCATGTTCTCTGTGTCACTCAGTCCACCATGTTCTCTGTGTCACTCAGTCCACCATGTTCTCTGTGTCACTCAGTCCACCATGTTCTCTGTGTCACTCAGTCCACCATGTTCTCTGTGTGACTCAGTCCACCATGTTCTCTGTGTGACTCAGTCCACCATGTTCTCTGTGTCACTCAGTCCACCATGTTCTCTGTGTCACTCAGTCCACCATGTTCTCTGTGTCACTCAGTCCACCATGTTCTCTGTGTCACTCAGTCCACCACGTTCTCTGTGTCACTCAGTCCACCACGTTCTCTGTGTCACTCAGTCCACCACGTTCTCTGTGTCACTCAGTCCAACGGGTTGTGTTGGCCTCGTATGATTGAATTAAGTGTGATCCATCAAAATGCTGCCAACTGACAGTTTAATCAATATAGTTTTTCTAGAAGGTTCCATTTATTGTGTGGGTGGGGAGAGGGGAGTCTTATCAATAGGCTTGGCCCCACCCTGGTCCCTGTATTACCATAGACAGGTACCAGAGAAACCTGAACGATGTGCTTCCTCTATAAAGAAAGATGGAGTGAGTCAGTGAGTGGGTGTAGTCGTGCCAAATAGGGCTCCACCCCTGACCAGGAACCTCTTGCCCCCTGGCTAGGGTTGCACAATTCCCAGAACTTTCCCAAAATTCCCAGGTTTTCTAGAAATCCTGGTAGGAGTATTTCTGGATAACATGAGAATTTTGAGAAAATGAATGGAATTTTACAACCCTAGCCCTAGTAGGTCAAATGGCAGAGCTATGGTGCGGTGTAACGCTCGGTCATCCTTGTATGGTCCAGCGTAACGCTCGGTCGTCCTTGTATGGTCCAGCGTAACGCTCGGTCGTCCTCGTATGGTCCAGCGTACTCTCTCTTCTCTAGTTAGCCTCAAATCACGGAGAGCGTTTGAAAATAATCACTAACCTTTACCTATTTTATTTGATTGGGATCCCCGTTAGCCGACGCCAAAGGTTGACAGCTAGTTTTCCTGGGACCAACACATAACGAAAAAGACATTACAGACTAAAAGACTTTACATACATTTAAAAACATTCATCTAGACATTAGACTTACATTTATATTTATATTTATTTACCTTAAATAGGTTAACTAGGTCAGAAACGGGAGAGGCGTTTTATTTGTTTTTTAAAGCTAATTTTGATGTTTACTTGAGTTCATGTGATCATGGCTCTATATAATACTGTGCGTATTAGTTCTGGATTTGGTGACTGTGAAGAGACCCCTGGTGGCATGTCTGGTGGGGTAAGTATGTCTCTCAGAGCTATGTAAGTTGATTATACAAACAATTTGGAATTTTAAACAATATTTCTCACAAAAACAAGAATTGATGCAGTCAATCTCTCATCTACTTTGAGCCAAGAGAGACCGACATGCATGTTGACGACATTAGCCCTCTGTGTACATTGAAGGGCAAGACATGTTGCCCTGACCATATAACCGGGCAATAGTCAACATTAGATAAAACTAGAGCCTGCAGGACTTGTTTGGTCAACGGTGGTGTTAAAAATAATTAGCATATCTTAATATTCCTTGACCATGTCAATTACAGTCTAAGGTGACACCAATAAGTTTAGTCTCCTCAACCTGTTCAACAGCCACATCATTCATTACCAGATTCAGCTGAGGTCTAGAACTTAGGGAATGATTTTGTTTTTTATTTTAGGGTACAGTGATTTCACTAGCTGTGGTTGCTGGCATGTATAATGTTGAATCATCGGAATATGGCTCTGAATATATACAGCAAAACCTTCCCCATAGGCATTCCTGTCTCTTCTATAGATGTTATATCCCATGTAGCTCAGTTGGTAGAGCATGGCGCTTGCAACGCCAGGGTTGTGGGTTCGATTCCCACAGGGGGCCAGTATGAAAAAAGAAAAATGTATGCACTCTCACTGACTGTTAAGTCGCTCTGGATAAGAGCATCTGCTAAATGACTCAAATGTGTAAAGAACAACAATTAAAATGAGCAGCTCTTTGACTGAAGCGTTTAAAGCCCATATGTAGACTGGGGTGGCAGAGTACTTTAAGTGATTGTAGTGTGTTTTTCCATTATCACTATAAAGAGAAAGCGAGCAAGGATGCTTCCCAAATGGCACCCTATTCCCTATATAGTGCACTACTTTCGACCAGGACCTATAGTGTTTTCCACAGGGCTCTGGTCAAAAGTAGTGCACTGTGTAGGGAATAGGGTGCCATTTGGGACACATCCAGAGAGAGACTGGGGATAAAAGGACGCCCACACAAACAGCCCTGAACCCAACCATCCAGGAGGGCCCAGTTCTGTCAGCGAAATAACTGTATTAGTCTGTTAAACCAGCCTGCTTTCTGTTAAATGAAGTTCTGTCAGCTACAGTTGAAGTCGGAAGTTTACATATACCTTAGCCAAATACATTTAAACTCTGTTTTTCACAATTCCTGACATTTAATCCTAGTAAAAATCCCCTGTCTTAGGTCAGTTAGGATCACCACTTTATTTTAAGAATGTGAAATGTCAGAATAATAGTAGAGAGAATTATTTATTTCAGCTTTTATTTCTTTCATCACATTCCCAGTGGGTCAGAAGTTTACATACACTCAATTAGTATTTGGTAGCATTGCCTTTAAATTGTTTAACTTGGGTCAAACGTTTCGGGTAGCCTTCCACAAGCTTCCCACAATAACTTGGGTGAATTTTGGCCCCTTCCTCCTGACAGAGCTGGTGTAACTGAGTCAGGTTTGTAGGCCTCCTTGCTCGCACACGCTTTTTCAGTTCTGCCCACAAATGTTGTATAGGATTGAGGGCATGGCTTTGTGATGGCCACGCCAATACCTTGACTTTGTTGTCCTTAAGCCATTTTGCCACAACTCTGGAAGTATGCTTGGGGTCATTGTCCATTTGGAAGACCCATTTGGGACCAAGCTTTAACTCCCTGACTGATGTCTTGAGATGTTGCTTCAATATATCCACATAATTTTCCTTCCTCATGATGCCATCTATTTTGTGAAGTGCACCAGTCCCTTCTGCAGCAAAGCACCCCCACAGCATGATGCTGCCACCCCTGTGCTTCACGGTTGGGATGGTGTTCTTCGGCTTGCAAGCGTTCCCCTTTTTCCCTCCAAACATAACGATTGGTCATTATGGCCAAAAAGTTATATTTTTGTTTCATCAGACCAGAGGACATTCCTCCAAAAAGTACGATCTTTGTCCCCATGTGCAGTTGCAAACCGTAGTCTGGCTTTGTTATGGCGGTTTTGGAGCAGTGGCTTCTTCCTTGCTGAGCGGCATTTCAGGTTATGTCAATATAGGACTCGTTTTACTGTGGATGTGGATACTTTTGTACCTTTTTCCTCCAGCATCTTAACAAGGTCATTTGCTGTTGAGACGTGATCACTCTATAATTTTAATGTTAGGTTTATTTGAACAGTGAGAGACAGAATAACAACAACAAAATCCAGAAAAACGCATGTCAAAAATGTTATAAATTGATTTGCATTTTAATGAGGGAAATAAGTATTTGACCCCTCTGCAAAACATGACTTAGTACTTGGTGGCAAAACCCTTGTTGGCAATCACAGAGGTCAGACGTTTCTTGTAGTTGGCCACCAGGTTTGCACACATCTCAGGAGGGATTTTGTCCCACTCCTCTTTGCAGATCTTCTCCAAGTCATTAAGGTTTTGAGGCTGACGTTTGGCAACTTGAACCTTAAGCTCCCTCCACAGATTTTATATGGGATTAAGGTCTGGAGACTGGCTAGGCCACTCCAGGACCTTAATGTGCTTCTGCTTGAGCCACTCCTTTGTTGCCTTGGCCGTGTGTTTTGGGTCATTGTCATGCTGGAATACCCATCCACAACCCATTTTCAATGCCCTGGCTGAGGGAATGAGGTTCTCACCCAAGATTTGACGGTACATGGCCCCGTCAATCGTCCCTTTGATGCGGTGAAGTTGTCCTGTCCCCTTAGCAGAAACCCCTCCCCAAAGCATAATGTTTCCACCTCCATGTTTGACGGTGGGGATGGTGTTCTTGGGGTCATAGGCAGCATTCCTCCTCCTCCAAACACGGCGAGTTGAGTTGATGCCAAAGAGCTCGATTTTGGTCTCATCTGACCACAACACTTTCACCCAGTTCTCCTCTGAATCATTCAGATGTTCATTGGCAAACTTCAGACAGCCCTGTATATGTGCTTTCTTGAGCAGGGGGACCTTGCGGGCGCTGCAGGATTTCAGTCCTTCACGGCGTAGTGTGTTACCAATTGTTTTCTTGGTGACTATGGTCCCAGCTGCCTTGAGATCATTGACAAGATCCTCCCGTGTAGTTCTGGGCTGATTCCTCACAGTTCTCATGATCATTGCAACTCCACGAGGTGAGATCTTGCATGGAGCCCCATGCCGAGGGAGATTGACAGTTATTTTGTGTTTCTTCCATTTGCGAATAATCGCACCAACTGTTGTCACCTACTCACCAAGCTGCTTGGCGATGGTCTTGTAGCCCATTCCAGCCTTGTGTAGGTCTACAATCTTGTCCCTGACATCCTTGGAGAGCTCTTTGGTCTTGGCCATGGTGGAGAGTTTGGAATCTGATTGATTGATTGCTTCTGTGGACTGGTGTCTTTTATACAGGTATCAAACTGAGATTAGGAGCACTCCCTTTAAGAGTGTGCTCCTAATCTCAGCTCGTTACCTGTATAAAAGACACCTGGGAGCCAGAAATCTTTCTGATTGAGAGGGGGTCAAATACTTATTTCCCTCATTAAAATGCAAATCAATTTATAACATTTTTGACATGCGTTTTTCTGGATTTTGTTGTTATTCTGTTTCTCACTGTTCAAATAAACCTATTAAAATTATAGACTGATCATTTCTTTGTCAGTGGGCAAACGTACAAAATCAGCAGGGAATCAAATACTTTTTTCCCCTCACTGTAGCTGTACAGCAGCAGACTGAGCAGCTTTCTGATTCAGTTCCAATCCCTTTCCCCTTTACGGCGCTCTACTGTTCACCAGAGCCCATAGTCAAATAGGGTTCCAGTTTTTACTTCCCCTCCAGCCAATCAGTTCTCAGTGCTCTGACATCAGAGGCTAACACCCTCTCTCTCTCTCTCTCTCTCTCTCTCTCTCTCTCTCTCTCTCTCTCTCTCTCTCTCTCTCTCTCTCTCTCTCTCTCTCTCTCTCTCTCTCTCTCTCTCTCTCTCTCTCTCTCTCTCTCTCTCTCTCTCTCTCTCTCTCTCTCTCTCTCTCTCTCTCTCTCTCTCTGTCTCTCTCTCTCTATGTATGTATACACACACTGATAGTCCTGCTGTAGACTCACTGATAGTCCTGCTGTAGACACACTGATTGTCCTGCTGTAGACACACTGATAGTCCTGCTGTAGACACACTGATAGTCCTGCACTGATAGTCCTGCTGTAGACACACTGATAGTCCTGCTGTAGGCACACTGATAGTCCTGCACTGATAGTCCTGCTGTAGACACACCACAGACCAGAGCTGCTATAGGAGTCTTACTACAGTATCAGCCTGACTGAGCAACACATTCCCTCCCATGTCATTGATAATGAGATACCGGAGTGATCCAGTTTATGGGATCATATAACTTACAGCTCACACACACAGACTGCAGGATAGAATGCATTCTGTTTGAAGAGGGCAGTTTGTTTAACAAGCCTTTTGTTTACTTCTAATGAATATAGAGGAAGATGACGAGGGAAGAACCATGACACTTTGTCTGAATACTGCGGCTGTTAAATAAGGAATCTGTGGAAGAGAGGAAAACTGATGTGAGCTGATGATTCTTCCGTTTTAGTTTGATATTTTTACAGTACATCTGAAAACATAATTCACACCCCCATCAATATCTCAGCTTCTTTAAACCAGTTCAGTGATGTGAATAAAAACAGCCTCACTGGCAGTTTAGTAGACAGGGATGAATATGAAAAAACAAAACAAATGACAAACCTTTTTACTTCCTGCCTCGACTACTCGTGTTCTCCCGCAGAGCTTTGTAATGCTGTGGAACATTGTGGACGTCTCCAATGGCAACCTATTCCTGATACAGAGTATCACTTTTGACCAGGGCCCACAAGGGGAATAGGGTACCATTTGGGATGCACTTGGGCCCCGTGTAGCTCAGTTGGTAGAGCATGGCGCTTGCAACGTCTGGGTTGTGGGTTCGATTCCCACAGGGGGGGGCCAGTATAAAAAAAAAAGAAAATGTATGCACTCACTAAGTCGCTCTGGATAAGAGCGTCTGCCAAATGACTAAAATGTAATGTAAATGTAACTTTAAGCACATACAGGTCTGGGATGAAGCATCAAGGGAAAATCATGATACCTTAGTGTGTAGACATGCCTACTAGTATGATCAGGCTGGGATGACATGCTAACAGCCAATCAGATCCAATGAACTGAGCATGCTGGGATGACATGCTAACAGCCAATCAGATCCAATGAACTGAGCATGCTGGGATGACATGCTAACAGCCAATCAGATCCAATGAACTGAGCATGCTGGGATGACATGCTAACAGCCAATCAGATCCAATGAACTGAGCATGCTGGGATGACATGCTAACAGCCAATCAGATCCAATGAACTGAGCATGCTGGGATGACATGCTAACAGCCAATCAGATCCAATGAACTGAGCATGCTGGGATGACATGCTAACAGCCTTTGCTATGACTTTCTTAATATGAGCCTGAATCTATAATGTTGTGCTGTTATTAGTTCTATTAATATTATCTATTATTTTTTTTATTTTTTTTCAGACTGTTTTCCATGTTATTTGGTTAGTTCTCTCTTAAAAAGCACCGTCATAGATATGCAATAGACCTCTGGGGCTTTGAATGTGTGAGTGAAGGGTGGCAGTATTGAATGATGTTATAATGGGACTGCTAATATCTCCCTCTGGCCTACGCCAATTGGCGGCCAAGGATCTGCCTTAGGACGCAAAGGTGCGTCATGAGTCAGGGAGATGGTCTGATGGTCTTAATAACAACAGACCTCCTAGATATGGGGGGAGGTTTTAATTTGGTGGTATATTAGGACAATTTGGAGATTTACACAGTTGCTGCTACAGTATGCT
This sequence comes from Coregonus clupeaformis, assembly GCF_020615455.1. Classification (NCBI taxonomy): domain Eukaryota; kingdom Metazoa; phylum Chordata; class Actinopteri; order Salmoniformes; family Salmonidae; genus Coregonus; species Coregonus clupeaformis. The sequence goes on from NC_059193.1 coordinate 12,957,938, forward strand.
TAACAGTGCAAATATTATAGTATAGCTATATGGACACTTAATCATCATGGTGCTTTTTGATGGTAAGTTTACAAACATTGGTTGTGGTGAGTATAATTTAAGCTTGGGTATCATAATGGTAAGTGGGGAATTAAGTATAGCCAGTTACAATTGTAATGGATTATCAGATCATAAAAAAAAGTCAATTTTACCTGGCAAAAAGAGAATATAATATACAGTGGGGGAAAAAAGTATTTAGTCAGCCACCAATTGTGCAAGTTCTCCCACTTAAAAAGATGAGAGGCCTGTAATTTTGACAGACAAAATAAGAAAAACAAATACAGAAAATCACATTGTAGGATTTTTAATGAATTTATTTGCAAATTATGGTGGAAAATAAGTATTTGGTCAATAACAAAAGTTTCTCAATACTTTGTTATATACCCTTTGTTGGCAATGACACAGGTCAAACGTTTTCTGTAAGTCTTCACAAGGTTTTCACACACGGTTGCTGGTATTTTGGCCCATTCCTCCATGCAGATCTCCTCTAGAGCAGTGATGTTTTGGGGCTGTCGCTGGGCAACACGGACTTTCAACTCCCTCCAAAGATTTTCTATGGGGTTGAGATCTGGAGACTGGCTAGGCCACTCCAGGACCTTGAAATGCTTCTTACGAAGCCACTCCTTCGTTGCCGGGCGGTGTGTTTGGGATCATTGTCATGCTGAAAGACCCAGCCACGTTTAATCTTCAATGCCCTTGCTGATGGAAGGAGGTTTTCACTCACAATCTCACGATACATGGCCCCATTCATTCTTTCCTTTACACGGATCAGTCGTCCTGGTCCCTTTGCAGAAAAAACAGCCCCAAAGCATGATGTTTCCACCCCCATGCTTCACAGTAGGTATGGTGTTCTTTGGATGCAACTCAGCATTCTTTGTCCTCCAAACACGACGAGTTGAGTTTTTACCAAAAGTTCTATTTTGGTTTCATCTGACCATATGACATTCTCCCAATCCTCTTCTGGATCATCCAAATGCACTCTAGCAAACTTCAGACGGGCCTGGACATGTACTGGCTTAAGCAGGGGGGACACGTCTGGCACTGCAGGATTTGAGTCCCTGGCGGCGTAGTGTGTTACTGATGGTAGGCTTTGTTACTTTGGTCCCAGCTCTCTGCAGGTCATTCACTAGGTCCCCCCGTGTGGTTCTGGGATTTTTGCTCACCGTTCTTGTGATCATTTCGACCCCACGGGGTGAGATCTTGCGTGGAGCCCCAGATCGAGGGAGATTATCAGTGGTCTTGTATGTCTTCCATTTCCTAATAATTGCTCCCACAGTTGATTTCTTCAAACCAAGCTGCTTACCTATTGCAGATTCAGTCTTCCCAGCCTGGTGCAGGTCTACAATTTTGTTTCTGGTGTCCTTTGACAGCTCTTTGGTCTTGGCCATAGTGGAGTTTGGAGTGTGACTGTTTGAGGTTGTGGACAGGTGTATTTTATACTGATAACAAGTTCAAACAGGTGCCATTAATACAGGTAACGAGTGGAGGATAGAGGAGCCTCTTAAAGAAGAAGTTACAGGTCTGTGAGATCCAGAAATCTTGCTTGTTTGTAGGTGACCAAATACTTATTTTCCACCATAATTTGCAAATAAATTCATTAAAAATCCTACAATGTGATTTTCTGGATTTTTTTTCCTCATTTTGTCTGTCATAGTTGACGTGTACCTATGATGAAAATTACAGGCCTCTCATCTTTTTAAGTGGGAGAACTTGCACAATTGGTGGCTGACTAAATACTTTTTTTCCCCACTGTATATTGTTTACAGGAAACTCACTTTACAACTATAGATGAGGTTGGGTGGAAAAAAATAAATATATTTTTGTAATGGGCAAAGAAACTGAAAAGGGTTGATTTATATTAATTAACAACAATTTGTATCCGATTGTGCAAACATATCCTCAAGGAAGATGGATCCTTTTTAAATATGCTATTGAACCAAAAACAGATCTGGATAATTAATATATATGGGCCAAATAATGATGATCCATACTTATTAGAAAATATATATAATAATCTATTGAGCTCACAAGCAACGAATTAATCTATTATTATGGTGGGAGATTATAATACGGTTTTAAGTACCTCAATGGATTGTAAAGGGAAATCACACTACAAACTATCACCCTCATGTACTCATTATATCATGGATATAATGGTATAATATATTATGTAGGATGAAAAACCCTGACCTAGTGAGATATACATGGAGGAGGCTTAATCAAGCTAGCCGTCTTGACTACTTCTTGGTCTCATTCTTGCTGGCATCAAAAGTTAAAGTAATAATAGGAGACCGAATGAGATCGGACCATCATCTAATTGGCCACACAACTCTTACAGAATTTCCACGTGGATGGGGATATTGGAAATGTAATCAAAGCCTAACGGATGACAATTTGTACAAAATCAGCAGGGGATCAAATACTTTTTCCCCTCACTTAGGTTATGGGTTGAGAGCTTTTCTGAAAGAGCACAATTAGAAAGATATGGCATATAGAAGCAAACCGGATGGACATCATGAAAATGATCGGAGAAGTTGAGGGTAGGGGAAGTTCAGGAGTAAAAACAAACAAAATCTAATTATTGTAAAATTGACTGTGTCCATAAAATGTATATAGTATGTATAAGCTGGAAGTAGAGGCCTAAGTTTGGTTGTTCACTAGTTTACTCCAATTAGGGAAGGGGTGGTGGGGTTGGAAAGTAATAAAGGGAAATATATATTCTTTAAAGGATATGTGTATATATATGTATGTATTTATATGTATGTGTATATTTTACATTTAACATTTAAGTCATTTAGCAGACACTCTTATCCAGAGCGACTTACAAATTGGTGCATTCAACTTAGGATAGCCAGTGGGACAACCACATCTTGATCACAGTAAGTACACTTCTTCAAACAAGCAGCTGTGAGCAAAGTCAGTGCAATCAGGGACAACTACATCTCGATCACAATAAGTATATTTCTTTAAACAAGTCAGTGCCAGCAGGTGAAATAAGTCAGGTGTTAGTTTAGACAAAAGACAGTGGTAGTAAAGGGGGGGTAGAAGGATTACTATTATACTATTCCAGGTATTCCTTAAATAGGTAGGGTTTCAAGTGTCTCCGGAAGGTGGTCAGTGACTCCGCTGTCCTGGCGTCGTGTGGGAGCTTGTTCCACCATTGGGGTGCCAGAGCAGCGAATAGCTTTGACTGGGCTGAGCGGGAACTGTGCTTCCGTAGATGTAGGGGGGCTATCAGGCCAGAGGTGGATGAATGTAGTGCCCTCGTTTGGGTGTAGGGTCTGATCAGAGCCTGAAGGTAAGGAGGTGCCGTTCCCCTCACAGCTCCGTAGGCAAGCACCATGGTTTTGTAGTAGATGCGAACTTCAACTGGAAGCCAGTGGAGTGTGCGGAGGAGCGGGGTGACGTGAGAGAACTTGGGAAGGTTGAACACCAGACGGGCTGCAGCGTTCTGGATAAATTGCAGGGGTTTAATGGCACAGGCAGGGAGCCCAGCCAACAGCGAGTTGCAGTAATCCAGACGGGAGATGACAAGTGCCTGGATTAGGACCTGTGCCGCTTTCTGTGTAAGGTAGGGTCGTACTCTGCGAATGTTGTAGAGCATGAACCTGCAGGATCGGGTCACCGCTTCGATGTTAGCAGAGAACGACAGGGTGTTGTCCAGGATTACGCCAAGGTTCTTTGCACTCTGGGAGGAGGACACAATGGAGTTGTCAACCGTGATGGCGAGATCATGGAGCTGGCAGTCCTTCCCCGGGAGGAAGAGCAGGTCCGTCTTGCTGAGGTTCAGCTTGAGGTGGTGATCCGACATCCACACTGATATGTCTGGCAGAGATGCGATTCGCCATATGTATGTATGTGTATATATGTGTGTGTGTGTATATGTGTATATATATGTGTGTGTATATGTATGTGTGTATATATATATATATATGTGTGTGTATATATGTACAGTGAGGGGAAAAAAGTATTTGATCCCCTGCTGATTTTGTACATTTGCCCACTGACAAAGAAATGATCCGTCTATAACTTTAATGGTAGGTTTATTTGAACAGTGAGAGACAGAATAACAACAACAAAAATCCAGAAAAACAAATGTCTAAATTTTTATAAATTGATTTGCATTTTAATGAGGGAAATAAGTATTGGACCCCTCTGCAAAACATGACCAAGTACTTGGTGGCAAAACCTTTGTTGGCAATCACAGAGGTCAGACGTTTCTTGTAGTTGGCCACCAGGTTTGCACACATCTCAGGAGGGATTTTGTCCCACTCCTCTTTGCAGATCTTCTCCAAGTCATTAAGGTTTCGAGGCTGACGTTTGGCAACTCGAACCTTCAGCTCCCTCCACAGATTTTCAATGGGATTAAGGTCTGGAGACTGGCTAGGCCACTCCAGGAACTTAATGGGCTTCTTCTTGAGCCACTCCTTTGTTGCGTTGGCCGTGTGTTTTGGGTCATTGTCATGCTGGAATACCCATCCACTACCCATTTTCAATGCCCTGGCTGAGGGAATGAGGTTCTCACCCAAGATTTGACGGTACATGGCCCCGTCAATCGTCCCTTTGATGCGGTGAAGTTGTCCTGTCCCCTTAGCAGAAAAACACCCCCAAAGCATAATGTTTCCACCTCCATGTTTGACGGTGGGGATGGTGTTCTTGGGGTCATAGGCAGCATTCCTCCTCCTCCAAACACGGCGAGTTGAGTTGATGCCAAAGAGCTTGATTTTGGTCTCATCTGACCACAACACTTTCACCCAGTTCTCCTCTGAATCATTCAGATGTTCATTGGCAAACTTCAGACGGGCCTGTATATGTGCTTTCTTGAGCAGGGGGACCTTGCGGGCACTGCAGGATTTCAGTCCTTCACGGCGTAGTGTGTTACCAATAGTTTTCTTGGAGACTATGGTCCCAGCTGCATTGAGATCATTGACAAGATCCTCCTGTGTAGTTCTGGGCTGATTCCTCACCGTTCTCATGATCATTGCAACTGGAGGAAAAACAAGAATTGGAGGAACTTATTCAAGAATGATCAAGTGTAATTTATTACAAAAAATAAAGTGAATTGGATGGAAAATTGTGAAATATTCACTTAATTTTTCTTGTATCTGAAATGCTACCAAAAAGAGTTTACAGAAACTCGTTACATGACGTATTCATCCATGATTCACCAAATGATATTTTGAAATAGGAAGCAAAATATTTTATGCATATCATTTATTTTCAGTCTCCTCCATCTCCACTGAATGATGTTAACTGTAAGGATTTATTTTCTAATAATAATGTAAAATTAACAAATGTACAGAAAGACCTGTGTCTTTCTGGCAATTATATATGTTCAGTCTGGGAAAACACCAGGCTTGATGGTAGACCAGTAGAGGTACTGTATTTCAGACCTTTTTTGATGTACAAAAAGATCCATTATTAGCATGTTTTAATTACTCCTATAAAAATTGAAGTCTTTCAGGTGCTCAACAAGGAGGTCTGATTTCATTACTACTGAAACAGGACCCAGGTGGTAAGTATAAAGATCTGGTCTATTTAAAAAAATGTAGGCCTCATACACACCTCAGCACATAGAATAAAAACGTTTTTACCATATATTGTTCATCCTGATCAGACAGGTTTTTTACATGGACGATATACTGGAGATAATATATGACAATTACTTGAAACAATTGAACATTATGAAACATCAGAGATACCAGGCCTGGTCTTCATAGCAGATTTCGAAAAGGCATTTGAAAAAGTAAGACTACACTTTATATACAAATGCCTGGACTACTTTAATCTCTTATACAATGGGTTAACGTTATGTACAGGAACCGAATAGCCTCAGAAAGTATTGAGCTTTTAAGAGGAGGCTGTCCGTTGTCTCTATCTATTTATTGTGGCCATAGAAATGCTAGCTATTAAAATTATAAATTAACTTACCACAACCAATGTCAATAGAACGTTTTCAAAAATAGATAAGATTCTGCAACCATGGAGAGGTAAATTCTTGTCTATTCATGGAAAAATGAGTCCTATCACATTTTACTTACTTACTAATGGCACAGCCTACTCCAGACTCGTTTCTTAAATCATATGAGCAAAAAGGATTTCACTTATTTGGAATGCTAAGCCAGAGAAAAATAAACGTGCCTAATTATATAATGAATATGATTTTGGGGGACTAAAATTATTAAACGTTAAAGCATTAAACCTCTCACTAAAAGCCTCACTCATACATAAGTGGTCCATAAGTGGTCCTCTGTAGCTCAGCTGGTAGAGCACGGCGCTTGTAACGGCGGGGTAGTGGGTTCGATCCCAGGGACCACCCATACGTAAAAATGTATGCGCACATGACTGTAAGTCATAACTGCTAAATGGCATTATATTATTATTATTATTATTATTATTATTATTATATTATAAGTTATACTTAAACCCGAAATAGTTCTCCAGTAGATCATTAAGAAAGGCTCATCCGTTGTTCAAAAACTGCCTTTTTGCCTTTATACAGATTACAACTTCTCATTTCTGACTAGTTGAAAATGAAACTTTGTTTAAAGTATCGCCCTTTCTTAAACAAGCCATACAAAGCTGGTTACAATTTCAAATTTTATCCTCCAGAAAAGATGGAACAAATATTACAACAAATATTATGGTTAAACTGAAATATACACAATTGAAAAAATATATGGCACATGGGAACCAAACCAAACCATAGGTGGGATGGGCTGAGAGTGGCTGAGGGGTGGGATTAAAGAGCTTATGTTTGGTCATGTATTATTGTTCTGTGATTGCTGTATGCAAAATATAAAAACAAAAGCTGATACGTGTCCTCTGAAGATGACTTAGTAAATATAAAAAAAGAGTTGGATACCCCTGATATGGGGGGGTAGGGGGTCATTATGGATTTATCCATGATCAGTGTTAGCCACCGTCACCATCACACCCCCCCCCCGTCCTGCCCAACCTCACGCTCGGTAGCACCGGCCTGCTAAGGAAGGGAGGGGAGGAGCTGTTTTTAATGCATATTAACTCTGTTCTTTATCCACTTTGTTTGGACCCCTTCAGAAACACCCGATGGTGTTTAACATTAAATACATCTTGACAGCTCTTTAAAAAGGCTCCTGTCAAAACACCTTTCCTAACAATTCCTTGTTAACACCTTTTCTAATCCCGCGGCGTCGTACTGCTGTGGAAGCTGACTGCCAATCACCTCGTATGTATTCCAAGTGGCGTCCACTTTACCCGCTACAGTATTTTAATGTCTGACATCTCAGGGCTTCAATTCAACTGTAATTTATATTTCATCCAGTCATCAGTTAGCATCACATCCAAGGGATCTATCTACCGGGCTCCTCGCTTCCCGCTTAAATTGTGCGTCTCAAATGGCACCCTATTCCCTATAGAGAGCGTTACTTTTGAACCAGGCTCTGGTCGGATAGTAGTGCACTATATAGGGAATAGGGTGCGATTCGGGACGCGGAATAGCAGGCAAACTGAGCTAATCTCTGTTCTGGAGAGAGAAATTGAAAAGTAAATGTTCTGCATTAGAGGTTTATATAGATATACAAGTCAACGGTGATGTGGTAGAGATGGATAGAGAGAGGGGGTGGAGAGAGGATGGGGGGGTAGGGGAGAGGGGTTAGGAGAGGATAGGGGTAGGGGAGAGGGGGTGGGGAGAGGATAGGGGGTAGGGGAGAGGGTGGGGAGAGGATAGGAAGTGGAGGAGAGGGGTGGGGAGAGGATAGGGAAGTGGAGGAGAGAGGGTGGGGGAGAGGATAGGGAAGTGGAGGAGAGAGGGGTGGGGAGAGGATAGGGAAGTGGAGGAGAGAGGGGTGGGGAGAGGATAGGGAAGTGGAGGAGAGAGGGGTGGGGAGAGGATAGGGAAGTGGAGGAGAGAGGGGTGGGGAGAGGATAGGGAAGTGGAGGAGAGAGGGGTGGGAGAGGATAGGGAAGTGGAGGAGAGAGGGGTGGGGAGAGGATAGGGAAGTGGAGGAGAGAGGGGTGGGGAGAGGATAGGGAAGTGGAGGAGAGAGGGGTGGGGAGAGGATAGGGAAGTGGAGGAGAGAGGGTGGGGAGAGGATAGGGAAGTGGAGGAGAGAGGGGTGGGGGAGAGGATAGGGAAGTGGAGGAGAGAGGGGTGGGGAGAGGATAGGGAAGTGGAGGAGAGAGGGGTGGGGAGAGGATAGGGAAGTGGAGGAGAGAGGGGTGGGGGAGAGGATAGGGAAGTGGAGGAGAGAGGGGGTGGGGAGAGGGATAGGGAAGTGGAGGAGAGAGGGGTGGGGAGAGGATAGGGAAGTGGAGGAGAGAGGGGTGGGGAGAGGATAGGGAAGTGGAGGAGAGAGGGGTGGGGAGAGGATAGGGAAGTGGAGGAGAGAGGGGTGGGGAGAGGATAGGGAAGTGGAGGAGAGAGGGGTGGGGAGAGGATAGGGAAGTGGAGGAGAGAGAGGTGGGGAGAGGATAGGGAAGTGGAGGAGAGAGGGGGTGGGGGAGAGGATAGGGAAGTGGAGGAGAGAGGGTGGGGAGAGGATAGGGAAGTGGAGGAGAGAGGGGTGGGGAGAGGATAGGGAAGTGGAGGAGAGAGGGGTGGGGAGAGGATAGGGAAGTGGAGGAGAGAGGGGGGGGGAGAGGATAGGGAAGTGGAGGAGAGAGGGGTGGGGAGAGGATAGGGAAGTGGAGGAGAGAGGGTGGGGAGAGGATAGGGAAGTGGAGGAGAGAGAGGTGGGGGAGAGGATAGGGAAGTGGAGGAGAGAGGGTGGGGAGAGGATAGGGAAGTGGAGGAGAGAGGGGTGGGGAGAGTATAGGGAAGTGGAGGAGAGAGGGGAGGGGGTGGGGGAGAGGATAGGGACGTGGAGGAGAGAGGGGTGGAGAGAGGATGGGGGGTAGGGGAGAGGGGGGTGGAGAGAGGATAGGGACGTGGAGGAGAGAGGGGTGGAGAGAGGATAGTGAAGTGGAGGGGAGAGGGGCGGGGTGGGGAGAGGATAGGGAAGTGGAGGAGAGAGGGGTGGGGAGAGGATAGGGAAGTGGAGGAGAGAGGGGTGGAGAGAGGATGGGGGGTAGGGGAGAGGGGTGGGGAGAGGATAGGGAAGTGGAGGAGAGAGGGGTGGGGAGAGGCTAGGTAAGTGGAGAGAGAGGGGTGGAGAGAGAGGATGGGGGGTAGGGGAGAGGGGTGGGGAGAGGATAGGGAAGTGGAGGAGAGAGGGGTGGGGAGAGGATAGGGAAGTGGAGGAGAGAGGGGTGGGGAGAGGATAGGGAAGTAGAGGAGAGAGGGGTGGAGAGAGGATAGGGAAGTGGAGGAGAGATGGGTGGGGAGAGGATAGGGACGTGGAGGAGAGGGGTGGAGAGAGGATAGGGAAGTGGAGGAGAGAGGGGTAGAGAGAGGATAGGGAAGTGGAGGAGAGAGGGGTGGGGAGAGGATAGGGAAGTGGAGGAGAGAGGGGTGGAGAGAGGATAGGGAAGTGGAGGAGAGAGGGGGTGGAGAGAGGATAGGGAAGTGGAGTAGAGAGGATAGGGAAGTGGAGGGGAGAGGATAGGGAAGTGGAGGGGAGAGGATAGGGAGGTGGAGGAGAGAGGTGGAGGAGAGAGGATAGGGAAGTGGAGGAGAGAGGGGTGGGGAGAGGATATGGAAGTGGAGGAGAGAGAGGTAGAGAGAGGATAGGGAAGTGGAGGAGAGAGGGGGTGGAGAGAGGATAGGGAAGTGGAGTAGAGAGGATAGGGAAGTGGAGGGGAGAGGATAGGGAAGTGGAGGGGAGAGGATAGGGAGGTGGAGGAGAGAGGTGGAGGAGAGAGGATAGGGAAGTGGAGGAGAGAGAGGCGTGAGGACGATGCCTCCACCGATGGGCTTATCCTGCTTTTACAATTACTGTAGATCACACTGCCTCCACTGCTGGAGGACTCAACAAGTGGAGCGAGAGAGACACATCATTTCTGTTTGTTTGGAGGCTGAGGGAATGTTAGCCTTGACTGGACCCAGATAGTAGTGGGTTTAATACAGTAACTACTTCACTATGCCCCATCCAGTGTACTAACTGATCTAAAATAGTGCACTAACTCTATGGAAAAGACAAGGCCTCATATTGAACTACCATTAGCCACCCATTCCCCCAGCCTGCCAATCAGAATCCCCACTCCTTCCCCCAGCCTGCCAATCAGAATCCCCACTCCTTCCCCCAGCCTGCCAATCAGAATCCCCACTCCTTCCCCCAGCCTGCCAATCAGAATCCCCACTCCTTCCCCCGCCTGCCAATCAGAATCCCCACTCCTTCCCCCGCCTGCCAATTAGATTGTTCCCTGTTTCAATAAGCAGTAAGAAGCTGTGTGGCGGCTCTGCAAGCAACATGTCTGCATGCCAAGGGATTATTTAATCTACAGGGAAGAAATTCCTGGGCTGTCACAAATGGCACCCTATTTTCTGTGTCACAAATGGTACACTATTCCATTTATAGTGCACTACTGTTGACCAGGGACATATTTGGGACACGGCCCTGATAGCAGAAATATGGGGAGCTGTAAATACCGCTAAACAAATGATCAAATCGCTCATTGACTGGTTAGTTTCACTCACAGTGGAGGAAGCGGCATGCATAGCGAACTGCCTGGTCACACATGATCATATGTGTACTAATCATGAGCTTCTCCCATGAGGTGGAGACTGGTTGCATTTCCAGGAACGCAGCAGAGACAGACAGGGAGAGAGGCAGTGGAGCAACATAGGATGCTAGTTTTATTTGGGATCCTTTATGAAGGTGATTTAGGCTCTGCAGCAAATTATACAATGACAAGTGACATTGTTAGTTGGTTGTCAGTGTCCATAGTATTGTTGCTATAAGGTAAATGTATGTAGGAGAGGGAGATTGAATGGACGACAGTCGGACATAAAAGCAGATTATCTCTACAGATAGAGGTGAGAAAGAGAGGTTGAAGAGAGATAATGAACTATATAGAGAGGAAGATAGAGGGTGATGAACTATACAGAGAGAGAGAGAGAGGAAGACAGGGTGATGAACTATACGGAGAGAGAGAGGAAGACAGGGTGATGAACTATACAGAGAGAGAGAGAGAGGAAGACAGGGTGATGAACTATACAGAGAGAGAGAGAGAGGAAGACAGGGTGATGAACTATACAGAGAGAGAGAGAGTGGAAGGAAGACAGGGTGATGAACTATACAGAGAGAGACAGGAGACAGGGTGATGAACTATACAGAGAGAGAGAGAGAGAGGAAGACAGGGTGATGAACTATACGGAGAGAGAGAGAGAGAGAGGAAGACAGGGTGATGAACTATACGGAGAGAGAGAGAGAGACAGGAAGACAGGGTGATGAACTATACGGAGAGAGAGAGGAAGACAGGGTGATGAACTATACGGAGAGAGAGAGAGAGGAAGACAGGGTGATGAACTATACGGGAGAGAGAGAGAGAGGAAGACAGGGTGATGAACTATACGGAGAGAGAGAGAGAGACAGGAAGACAGGGTGATGAACTATACAGAGAGAGAGAGAGAGGAAGACAGGGTGATGAACTATACAGAGAGAGAGAGAGAGGAAGACAGGGTGATGAACTATACAGAGAGAGAGAGAGAGGAAGACAGGGTGATGAACTATACAGAGAGAGAGAGAGGAAGACAGGGTGATGAACTATACAGAGAGAGAGAGAGAGGAAGACAGGGTGATGAACTATACGGAGAGAGAGAGAGAGACAGGAAGACAGGGTGATGAACTATACAGAGAGAGAGAGACAGGAAGACAGGGTGATGAACTATACGGAGAGAGAGAGACAGGAAGACAGGGTGATGAACTATACGGAGAGAGAGAGAGAGGAAGACAGGGTGATGAACTATACGGAGAGAGAGAGAGAGGGAAGACAGGGTGATGAACTATACAGAGAGAGAGAGAGAGGAAGACAGGGTGATGAACTATACGGAGAGAGAGAGAGACAGGAAGACAGGGTGATGAACTATACAGAGAGAGAGAGAGAGAGACAGGAAGACAGGGTGATGAACTATACAGAGAGAGAGAGAGAGGAAGACAGGGTGATGAACTATACGAGAGAGAGAGAGAGAGGAAGACAGGGTGATGAACTATACGGAGAGAGAGAGAGAGGAAGACAGGGTGATGAACTATACAGAGAGAGAGAGAGGAAGACAGGGTGATGAACTATACGGAGAGAGAGAGAGAGGAAGACAGGGTGATGAACTATACAGAGAGAGAGAGACAGGAAGACAGGGTGATGAACTATACAGAGAGAGAGAGAGAGAGAGGAAGACAGGGTGATGAACTATACAGAGAGAGAGAGAGAGAGGAAGACAGGGTGATGAACTATACAGAGAGAGAGAGACAGGAAGACAGGGTGATGAACTATACAGAGAGAGAGAGAGGAAGACAGGGTGATGAACTATACGAGAGAGAGAGAGAGAGGAAGACAGGGTGATGAACTATACAGAGAGAGAGAGAGAGGAAGACAGGGTGATGAACTATACAGAGAGAGAGAGAGGAAGACAGGGTGATGAACTATACAGAGAGAGAGAGAGAGACAGGAAGACAGGGTGATGAACTATACAGAGAGAGAGAGAGGAAGACAGGGTGATGAACTATACAGAGAGAGAGAGAGACAGGAAGACAGGGTGATGAACTATACAGAGAGAGAGAGAGGAAGACAGGGTGATGAACTATACAGAGAGAGAGAGAGAGGAAGACAGGGTGATGAACTATACAGAGAGAGAGAGAGAAGGAAGAGAGAGTGAGGAACTATACAGAGAGAGAGAGAGAGAGAGGAAGACAGGGTGATGAACTATACAGAGAGAGAGAGAGAGGAAGACAGGGTGATGAACTATACAGAGAGAGAGAGAGAGGAAGACAGGGTGATGAACTATACAGAGAGAGAGAGAGAGACAGGAAGACAGGGTGATGAACTATACAGAGAGAGAGAGAGAGAGAGGAAGACAGGGTGATGAACTATACAGAGAGAGAGAGAGGAAGACAGGGTGATGAACTATACAGAGAGAGAGAGAGAAGGAAGACAGGGTGATGAACTATACAAGGAGAGAGAGAGAGAGGAAGACAGGGTGATGAACTATACGGAGAGAGAGAGAGAGGAAGACAGGGTGATGAACTATACGGAGAGAGAGAGAGAGAGGAAGACAGGGTGATGAACTATACAGAGAGAGAGAGAGAGAGGAAGACAGGGTGATGAACTATACAGAGAGAGAGAGAGAGGAAGACAGGGTGATGAACTATACAGAGAGAGAGAGAGGAAGACAGGGTGATGAACTATACGAAGAGAGAGAGAGAGAGGAAGACAGGGTGATGAACTATACGGAGAGAGAGAGAGAGAGGAAGACAGGGTGATGAACTATACAGAGAGAGAGAGAGAGAGAGGAAGACAGGGTGATGAACTATACGGAGAGAGAGAGAGGAAGACAGGGTGATGAACTATACGAGAGAGAGAGAGAGGAAGACAGGGTGATGAACTATACAGAGAGAGAGAGAGAGAGAGGAAGACAGGGTGATGAACTATACAGAGAGAGAGAGAGAGGAAGACAGGGTGATGAACTATACAGAGAGAGAGAGAGAGAGGAAGACAGGGTGATGAACTATACAGAGAGAGAGAGAGAGAGAGGAAGACAGGGTGATGAACTATACGGAGAGAGAGAGAGAGACAGGAAGACAGGGTGATGAACTATACAGAGAGAGAGAGAGAGACAGGAAGACAGGGTGATGAACTATACAGAGAGAGAGAGAGAGAGAGGAAGACAGGGTGATGAACTATACAGAGAGAGAGAGAGAGAGAGGAAGACAGGGTGATGAACTATACGGAGAGAGAGAGAGAGGAAGACAGGGTGATGAACTATACGAGAGAGAGAGAGAGAGGAAGACAGGGTGATGAACTATACGGAGAGAGAGAGAGAGGAAGACAGGGTGATGAACTATACAGAGAGAGAGAGAGGAAGACAGGGTGATGAACTATACAGAGAGAGAGAGAGGAAGACAGGGTGATGAACTATACGGAGAGAGAGAGAGAGAGGAAGACAGGGTGATGAACTATACAGAGAGAGAGAGAAGAGAGGAAGACAGGGTGATGAACTATACAGAGAGAGAGAGAGAGGAAGACAGGGTGATGAACTATACGAGAGAGAGAGAGAGAGAGGAAGACAGGGTGATGAACTATACAAAAGAGAGAGAGAGAGGAAGACAGGGTGATGAACTATACGAGAGAGAGAGAGAGGAAGACAGGGTGATGAACTATACAGAGAGAGAGAGAGGAAGACAGGGTGATGAACTATACGAGAGAGAGAGAGAGGAAGACAGGGTGATGAACTATACGGAAGAGAGAGAGAGAGGAAGACAGGGTGATGAACTATACGGAGAGAGAGAGGAAGACAGGGTGATGAACTATACGAGAGAGAGAGAGAGGAAGACAGGGTGATGAACTATACAGAGAGAGAGACAGGAAGACAGGGTGATGAACTATACGGAGAGAGAGAGAGAGGAAGACAGGGTGATGAACTATACGAGAGAGAGAGAGAGGAAGACAGGGTGATGAACTATACAGAGAGAGAGAGAGAGAGAGGAAGACAGGGTGATGAACTATACGGAGCAGCAAATGTGCTGAGTTAATGAACCTCTCATTGTAACAAGCCTGATGTGCAGAAATAATTAATACTGGTGTTGAATCATTTCCCTCTGCCGAGATGGTGGCGTGAACCCTAACCCTACTTTTTACAGTGACCTGGTACTGGGATTCCCAATCATCTCACTCTTACAGTTGTTCCTGTTTTGATAGTAATGTGAGGACATCAACAGTGAACATGGAACATGACAGGGAAAATGCCACACACACACACACACAGACAGACACACACACACACACACACAGACACACACACACACACACACACACACACACACAGACACACACACACACACACACACACAAGCCGTTTCTATCATCATGTCTAATTTGTAAAGTTTCATCATTATCTGACCTAATGTAAAGCTTCATCATTATCTGACCTAATGTAAAGCTTCATCATTATCTGACCTAATGTAAAGCGTCATCATTATCTGATCTAATGTAAAGCTTCATCATTATCTGACCTAATGTAAAGCTTCATCATTATCTGACCTAATGTAAAGCTTCATCATTATCTGACCTAACGTAAAGCTTCATCATTATCTGACCTAATATAAAGCTTCATCATTATCTGACCTAATGTAAAGCGTCATCATTATCTGACCTAATGTAAAGCTTCATCATTATCTGACCTAATGTAAAGCTTCATCATTATCTGACCTAATGTAAAGCTTCATCATTATCTGACCTAATGTAAAGCTTCATCATTATCTGACCTGATGTAAAGCTTCATCATTATCTGACCTAATGTAAAGCGTCATCATTATCTGACCTAATGTAAAGCTTCATCATTATCTGACCTAATGTAAAGCTTCATCATTATCTGACCTAATGTAAAGCTTCATCATTATCTGACCAAATGTAAAGCTTCATCATTATCTGACCTAATGTAAAGCTTCATCATTATCTGACCTAATGTAAAGATTCATCATTATCTGACCTAATGTAAAGTGTCATCATTATCTGACCTAATGTAAAGCTTCATCATTATCTGACCTAATGTAAAGCTTCATCATTATCTGACCTAATGTAAAGCTTTATCATTATCTGACCTAATGTAAAGCTTCATCATTATCTGACCTAATGTAAAGTGTCATCATTATCGGACCTAATGTAAAGCGTCATCATTATCTGACCTAATGTAAAGCTTCATCATTATCTGACCTAATGTAAAGCTTCATCATTATCTGACCTAATGTAAAGCTTCATCATTATCTGACCTGATGTAAAGCTTCATCATTATCTGACCTAATGTAAAGCTTCATCATTATCTGACCTGATGTAAAGCTTCATCATTATCTGACCTAATGTAAAGCTTCATCATTATCTGACCTAATGTAAAGCTTCATCATTATCTGACCTAATGTAAAGCTTCATCATTATCTGACCTAATGTAAAGCTTCATCATTATCTGACCTAATGTAAAGCTTCATCATTATCTGACCTAATGTAAAGCTTCATCATTATCTGACCTAATGTAAAGCGTCATCATTATCTGACCTAATGTAAAGCTTCATCATTATCTGACCTAATGTAAAGCTTCATCATTATCTGACCTAATGTAAAGCTTCATCATTATCTGACCTAATGTAATGCATTCCTTCCCCTCCACCCAGAAGCCCATAACTAAACTACCATGAAATGATGTTTGTGCTGTATTGATCTAGTCTTCTGCCCTGAATGATACCCTTCCTCAAGGTGATTGGCTGATTGTATCTCTGTGTATTTGATGAAGGGCATTCTAAGACAGTATCAGAAATTAGGCCTGGGTTTGGAACATACTGCCTGGGTTTGGAACATACTGCCTGCAGTTCTGTATGGTCACTCCACTCCACACTCCTTGAAGGGTCCATAATGTGAGCAGAGTAGAGTGGAGAGACAGTTCAATATGGAACTAGAGGTTGAGACTAGTAGAACAGAGACAGTTCAATATGGAACTAGAGGTTGAGACTAGAAGAACAGAGACAGTTCAATATGGAACTAGAGGTTGAGACTAGTAGATCAGAGACAGTTCAATATGGAACTAGAGGTTGAGACTAGTAGATCAGAGACAGTTCAATATGGAACTAGAGGTTGAGACTAGAAGAACAGAGACAGTTCAATATGGAACTAGAGGTTGAGACTAGAAGAACAGAGACAGTTCAATATGGAACTAGAGGTTGAGACTAGAAGAACAGAGACAGTTCAATATGGAACTAGAGGTTGAGACTAGAAGAACAGAGACAGTTCAATATGGAACTAGAGGTTGAGACTAGAAGAACAGAGACAGTTCAATATGGAACTAGAGGTTGAGACTAGAACAGAGGCAGTTCAATATGGAACTAGAGGTTGAGACTAGAACAGAGACAGTTCAATATGGAACTAGAGGTTGAGACTAGAACAGAGGCAGTTCAATATGGAACTAGAGGTTGAGACCAGAAGGACAGAGACAGTTCAATATGGAACTAGAGGTTGAGACTAGAAGATCAGAGACAGTTCAATATGGAACTAGAGGTTGAGACTAGAACAGAGACAGTTCAATATGGAACTAGAGGTTGAGACTAGAACAGAGGCAGTTCAATATGGAACTAGAGGTTGAGACTAGAAGAACAGAGACAGTTCAATATGGAACTAGAGGTTGAGACTAGAACAGAGACAGTTCAATATGGAACTAGAGGTTGAGACTAGAACAGAGGCAGTTCAATATGGAACTAGAGGTTGAGACTAGAAGGACAGAGACAGTTCAATATGGAACTAGAGGTTGAGACTAGAACAGAGGCAGTTCAATATGGAACTAGAGGTTGAGACTAGAACAGAGGCAGTTCAATATGGAACTAGAGGTTGAGACTAGAAGATCAGAGACAGTTCAATATGGAACTAGAGGTTGAGACTAGAACAGAGACAGTTCAATATGGAACTAGAGGTTGAGACTAGTAGAACAGAGACAGTTCAATATGGAACTAGAGGTTGAGACTAGAACAGACGCAGTTCAATATGGAACTAGAGGTTGAGACTAGAAGAACAGAGACAGTTCAATATGGAACTAGAGGTTGAGACTAGAACAGACGCAGTTCAATATGGAACTAGAGGTTGAGACTAGTAGATCAGAGACAGTTCAATATGGAACTAGAGGTTGAGACTAGTAGATCAGAGACAGTTCAATATGGAACTAGAGGTTGAGCCTAGAAGAACAGAGACAGTTCAATATGGACTTTAATTCCCATACTGAGCTGACTGGTACTTGTCAAACCATCTCCATCTAAGATACACACACACACAAAAACACACAAAAACTCACACAGTGGACATACTCGGTATTCATATCTCAAAAGAAAGAAATGATCTCACTGCAATACATTTTAATAGAAAGTTAAGATAAGATCTTGCTACCATGGAAAGGTAAATAACTGTCTATTTCTGGAAAAATCCCCCTGATTAACTCTTTAGTCATGTTCCAGTTGCCAACACCTAGCGACTTGTTTTGTAAATTATATGAGCAAAAAATATGGCAAGCCAGACAACATTAAACGGGCCTATTTATATAATGAATATGAATTCGGAGGTCAGAAATGATTAAATATTAAAGCATTAGACCTCTCACTAAAGACATCAGTCATACAAAAGTTATACTTAAATCCGAACTGGTTCTCTAGCAGATTAGTAAGAATATGGTCCTCTGTAGCTCAACTGGTAGAGCACGGCGCTTGTAACGCCAGGGTAGTGGGTTCGATCCCCGGGACCACCCATACACAAAAATGTATGCACGCATGACTGTAAGTCGCTTTGGATAAAAGCGTCTGCTAAATGGCTTATTATTATTAATATCTCAACCGAATGTTCAAGAATGGCCTTTCTCCCTTTATTCTGATTACAACCTCTCACTTTCAGTTATTTGAAATAATCTCCATAACATCGCTATTTTTTTAAAAAAACAAGTCAGAAAGTTGGTTGCCATTTCAGTTTAATCCACCACAAAAGACAGAGCAAATATTACAACAAATATTATGGTTCAACTCTAATATACTAACTGATATAACAAATAAAAGTATAATCTTTGTAAATTATATCATAAATAGGACTGGTGGAGTTAAATCACACATGCAGCTAACAAAAATATATGGAAATGTCTGCTCTACTCACAATTACAACCACATCATTGCAAAAATGGAAGAGGCAAGTGGAAGGGGGAGAAAGTAAGGATTGGCTGAAGAAAACTGTGATAAATAAAAAAAAGTATACCAGTTTCATTTAAGGAACAAAAAAATGGACAGCTGTGCCATATATATTGCAAAATAGTTTGGAGGAGATTTTCGATGTACCGATTCCATGGCACATGGTTTATGAACTGATACACAAAACCACGCTGGATTCAAAACGTAGAATTTTTCAATTTAAATTATTATACCAAATTCTTGCAACCAATAGAATGGTATATATACATATATAGGGTATACAACCATCCCAGGTACAATCTATCTGCAATATTAAAGCTGATCAACCCCCCCACCCCGCAGATTGATATCTCTGCAGATAGATTCTGTCACTCCGAAGACGATTTGGAGGAATACAATTTATATTATTCCAACAAGGTGATTCACCTTTCATAGACCTACTTCTCTCTGTCTGTTTTCTACTACAGCTACTCTGTTTTCTACTACAGTTACTCTGTTTTCTACTACAGTTACTCTGTTTTCTACTACAGCTACTCTGTTTTCTACTACAGCTACTCTGTTTTCTACTACAGTTACTCTGTTTTCTACTACAGTTACTCTATTTTCTACTACAGTTACTCTGTTTTCTACTACAGCTACTCTGTTTTCTACTACAGTTACTCTGTTTTCTACTACAGCTACTCTGTTTTCTACTGCAGTTACTCTGTTTTCTACTACATTTACTCTGTTTTCTACTACAGTTACTCTGTTTTCTACTACAGTTACTCTGTTTTCTACTACAGTTACTCTGTTTTCTACTACAGCTACTCTGTTTTCTACTACAGCTACTCTGTTTTCTACTACAGTTACTCTGTTTTCTACTACAGCTACTCTGTTTTCTACTACAGTTACTCTGTTTTCTACTACAGCTACTCTGTTTTCTACTGCAGTTACTCTGTTTTCTACTGCAGTTACTCTGTTTTCTACTACAGTTACTCTGTTTTCTACTACAGTTACTCTGTTTTCTACTACAGTTACTCTGTTTTCTACTACAGTTACTCTGTTTTCTACTACAGTTACTCTGTTTTCTACTACAGTTACTCTGTTTTCTACTACAGTTACTCTGTTTTCTACTACAGCTAATCTGTTTTCTACTGCAGTTACTATGTTTTCTACTACAGCTACTCTGTTTTCTACTGCAGTTACTCTGTTTTCTACTGCAGTTACTCTGTTTTCTACTACAGTTACTCTGTTTTCTACTACAGTTACTCTGTTTTCTACTACAGTTACTCTGTTTTCTACTACAGCTACTCTGTTTTCTACTACAGCTACTCTGTTTTCTACTACAGTTACTCTGTTTTCTACTACAGTTACTCTATTTTCTACTACAGTTACTCTGTTTTCTACTACAGCTACTCTGTTTTCTACTACAGTTACTCTGTTTTCTACTACAGCTACTCTGTTTTCTACTGCAGTTACTCTGTTTTCTACTACATTTACTCTGTTTTCTACTACAGTTACTCTGTTTTCTACTACAGTTACTCTGTTTTCTACTACAGCTACTCTGTTTTCTACTACAGCTACTCTGTTTTCTACTACAGTTACTCTGTTTTCTACTACAGTTACTCTGTTTTCTACTACAGCTACTCTGTTTTCTACTACAGCTACTCTGTTTTCTACTACAGTTACTCTGTTTTCTACTACAGTTACTCTATTTTCTACTACAGTTACTCTGTTTTCTACTACAGCTACTCTGTTTTCTACTACAGCTACTCTGTTTTCTACTACAGTTACTCTGTTTTCTACTACAGCTACTCTGTTTTCTACTACAGCTACTCTGTTTTCTACTACAGTTACTCTGTTTTCTACTACAGTTACTCTGTTTTCTACTACAGCTACTCTGTTTTCTACTACAGTTACTCTGTTTTCTACTACAGTTACTCTATTTTCTACTACAGTTACTCTGTTTTCTACTACAGCTACTCTGTTTTCTACTACAGTTACTCTGTTTTCTACTACAGCTACTCTGTTTTCTACTGCAGTTACTCTGTTTTCTACTACATTTACTCTGTTTTCTACTACAGTTACTCTGTTTTCTACTACAGTTACTCTGTTTTCTACTACAGTTACTCTGTTTTCTACTACAGCTACTCTGTTTTCTACTACAGCTACTCTGTTTTCTACTACAGTTACTCTGTTTTCTACTACAGCTACTCTGTTTTCTACTACAGTTACTCTGTTTTCTACTACAGCTACTCTGTTTTCTACTGCAGTTACTCTGTTTTCTACTGCAGTTACTCTGTTTTCTACTACAGTTACTCTGTTTTCTACTACAGTTACTCTGTTTTATACTACAGTTACTCTGTTTTCTACTACAGTTACTCTGTTTTCTACTACAGTTACTCTGTTTTCTACTACAGCTAATCTGTTTTCTACTGCAGTTACTATGTTTTCTACTACAGCTACTCTGTTTTCTACTGCAGTTACTCTGTTTTCTACTGCAGTTACTCTGTTTTCTACTACAGTTACTCTGTTTTCTACTACAGTTACTCTGTTTTCTACTACAGTTACTCTGTTTTCTACTACAGCTACTCTGTTTTCTACTACAGCTACTCTGTTTTCTACTACAGTTACTCTGTTTTCTACTACAGCCACTCTGTTTTCTACTACAGTTACTCTGTTTTCTACTACAGTTACTCTGTTTTCTACTACAACTACTCTGTTTTCTACTACAGTTACTCTGTTTTCTACTACAGCTACTCTGTTTTCTACTACAGCTACTCTGTTTTCTACTACAGCTACTCTGTTTTCTACTACAGCTACTCTGTTTTCTACTACAGTTACTCTGTTTTTCTACTACAGCTACTCTGTTTTCTACTACAGCTACTCTGTTTTCTACTACAGCTACTCTGTTTTCTACTACAGTTACTCTGTTTTCTACTACAGCTACTCTGTTTTCTACTACAGCTACTCTGTTTTCTACTACAGCTACTCTGTTTTCTACTACAGCTACTCTGTTTTCTACTACAGTTACTCTGTTTTCTACTACAGCTACTCTGTTTTCTACTACAGTTACTCTGTTTTCTACTACAGTTACTCTGTTTTCTACTACAGCTACTCTGTTTTCTACTACAGCTACTCTGTTTTCTACTACAGTTACTCTGTTTTCTACTACAGCTACTCTGTTTTCTACTGCAGTTACTCTGTTTTCTACTACATTTACTCTGTTTTCTACTACAGTTACTCTGTTTTCTACTACAGTTACTCTGTTTTCTACTACAGTTACTCTGTTTTCTACTACAGCTACTCTGTTTTCTACTACAGCTACTCTGTTTTCTACTACAGTTACTCTGTTTTCTACTACAGCTACTCTGTTTTCTACTACAGTTACTCTGTTTTCTACTACAGCTACTCTGTTTTCTACTACAGCTACTCTGTTTTCTACTGCAGTTACTCTGTTTTCTACTGCAGTTACTCTGTTTTCTACTACAGTTACTCTGTTTTCTACTACAGTTACTCTGTTTTCTACTACAGTTACTCTGTTTTCTACTACAGTTACTCTGTTTTCTACTACAGTTACTCTGTTTTCTACTACAGTTACTCTGTTTTCTACTACAGCTAATCTGTTTTCTACTGCAGTTACTATGTTTTCTACTACAGCTACTCTGTTTTCTACTGCAGTTACTCTGTTTTCTACTGCAGTTACTCTGTTTTCTACTACAGTTACTCTGTTTTCTACTACAGTTACTCTGTTTTCTACTACAGTTACTCTGTTTTCTACTACAGCTACTCTGTTTTCTACTACAGCTACTCTGTTTTCTACTACAGTTACTCTGTTTTCTACTACAGTTACTCTATTTTCTACTACAGTTACTCTGTTTTCTACTACAGCTACTCTGTTTTCTACTACAGTTACTCTGTTTTCTACTACAGCTACTCTGTTTTCTACTGCAGTTACTCTGTTTTCTACTACATTTACTCTGTTTTCTACTACAGTTACTCTGTTTTCTACTACAGTTACTCTGTTTTCTACTAAAGCTACTCTGTTTTCTACTACAGCTACTCTGTTTTCTACTACAGTTACTCTGTTTTCTACTACAGTTACTCTGTTTTCTACTACAGCTACTCTGTTTTCTACTACAGCTACTCTGTTTTCTACTACAGTTACTCTGTTTTCTACTACAGTTACTCTATTTTCTACTACAGTTACTCTGTTTTCTACTACAGCTACTCTGTTTTCACTACAGCTACTCTGTTTTCTACTACAGTTACTCTGTTTTCTACTACAGCTACTCTGTTTTCTACTACAGCTACTCTGTTTTCTACTACAGTTACTCTGTTTTCTACTACAGTTACTCTGTTTTCTACTACAGCTACTCTGTTTTCTACTACAGTTACTCTGTTTTCTACTACAGTTACTCTATTTTCTACTACAGTTACTCTGTTTTCTACTACAGCTACTCTGTTTTCTACTACAGTTACTCTGTTTTCTACTACAGCTACTCTGTTTTCTACTGCAGTTACTCTGTTTTCTACTACATTTACTCTGTTTTCTACTACAGTTACTCTGTTTTCTACTACAGTTACTCTG
This sequence comes from Coregonus clupeaformis, assembly GCF_020615455.1. Classification (NCBI taxonomy): domain Eukaryota; kingdom Metazoa; phylum Chordata; class Actinopteri; order Salmoniformes; family Salmonidae; genus Coregonus; species Coregonus clupeaformis. The sequence continues at coordinate 12,981,317 of NC_059193.1, forward strand.
TTTTCTACTACAGTTACTCTGTTTTCTACTACAGCTACTCTGTTTTCTACTACAGCTACTCTGTTTTCTACTACAGCTACTCTGTTTTCTACTACAGTTACTCTGTTTTCTACTACAGCTACTCTGTTTTCTACTACAGTTACTCTGTTTTCTACTACAGCTACTCTGTTTTCTACTGCAGTTACTCTGTTTTCTACTGCAGTTACTCTGTTTTCTACTACAGTTACTCTGTTTTCTACTACAGTTACTCTGTTTTATACTACAGTTACTCTGTTTTCTACTACAGTTACTCTGTTTTCTACTACAGTTACTCTGTTTTCTACTACAGCTAATCTGTTTTCTACTGCAGTTACTATGTTTTCTACTACAGCTACTCTGTTTTCTACTGCAGTTACTCTGTTTTCTACTGCAGTTACTCTGTTTTCTACTACAGTTACTCTGTTTTCTACTACAGTTACTCTGTTTTCTACTACAGTTACTCTGTTTTCTACTACAGCTACTCTGTTTTCTACTACAGCTACTCTGTTTTCTACTACAGTTACTCTGTTTTCTACTACAGCCACTCTGTTTTCTACTACAGTTACTCTGTTTTCTACTACAGTTACTCTGTTTTCTACTACAACTACTCTGTTTTCTACTACAGTTACTCTGTTTTCTACTACAGCTACTCTGTTTTCTACTACAGCTACTCTGTTTTCTACTACAGCTACTCTGTTTTCTACTACAGCTACTCTGTTTTCTACTACAGTTACTCTGTTTTCTACTACAGCTACTCTGTTTTCTACTACAGCTACTCTGTTTTCTACTACAGCTACTCTGTTTTCTACTACAGTTACTCTGTTTTCTACTACAGCTACTCTGTTTTCTACTACAGCTACTCTGTTTTCTACTACAGCTACTCTGTTTTCTACTACAGCTACTCTGTTTTCTACTACAGCTACTCTGTTTTCTACTACAGTTACTCTGTTTTCTACTACAGCTACTCTGTTTTCTACTACAGTTACTCTGTTTTCTACTACAGTTACTCTGTTTTCTACTACAGCTACTCTGTTTTCTACTACAGTTACTCTGTTTTCTACTACAGTTACTCTGTTTTCTACTACAGTTACTCTGTTTTCTACTACAGTTACTCTGTTTTCTACTACAGCTAATCTGTTTTCTACTACAGTTACTCTGTTTTCTACTACAGCTACTCTGTTTTCTACTGCAGTTACTCTGTTTTCTACTGCAGTTACTCTGTTTTCTACTACAGTTACTCTGTTTTCTACTACAGTTACTCTGTTTTCTACTACAGCTACTCTGTTTTCTACTACAGCTACTCTGTTTTCTACTACAGCTACTCTGTTTTCTACTACAGCTACTCTGTTTTCTACTACAGCTACTCTGTTTTCTACTACAGCTACTCTGTTTACTCTGTTTTCTACTACAGTTACTCTGTTTTCTACTACAGTTACTCTGTTTTCTACTACAGTTACTCTGTTTTCTACTACAGCTACTCTGTTTTCTACTACAGCTACTCTGTTTTCTACTACAGCTACTCTGTTTTCTACTACAGCTACTCTGTTTTCTACTACAGCTACTCTGTTTTCTACTACAGCTACTCTGTTTTCTACTACAGCTACTCTGTTTTCTACTACAGCTACTCTGTTTTCTACTACAGCTACTCTGTTTTCTACTACAGTTACTCTGTTTTCTACTACAGCTACTCTGTTTTCTACTACAGCTACTCTGTTTTCTACTACAGTTACTCTGTTTTCTACTACAGTTACTCTGTTTTCTACTACAGCTACTCTGTTTTCTACTACAGTTACTCTGTTTTCTACTACAGTTACTCTATTTTCTACTACAGTTACTCTGTTTTCTACTACAGCTACTCTGTTTTCTACTACAGTTACTCTGTTTTCTACTACAGCTACTCTGTTTTCTACTGCAGTTACTCTGTTTTCTACTACATTTACTCTGTTTTCTACTACAGTTACTCTGTTTTCTACTACAGTTACTCTGTTTTCTACTACAGTTACTCTGTTTTCTACTACAGCTACTCTGTTTTCTACTACAGCTACTCTGTTTACTCTGTTTTCTACTACAGTTACTCTGTTTTCTACTACAGTTACTCTGTTTTCTACTACAGCTACTCTGTTTTCTACTACAGCTACTCTGTTTTCTACTACAGCTACTCTGTTTTCTACTACAGCTACTCTGTTTTCTACTACAGCTACTCTGTTTTCTACTACAGCTACTCTGTTTTCTACTACAGCTACTCTGTTTTCTACTACAGCTACTCTGTTTTCTACTACAGCTACTCTGTTTTCTACTACAGTTACTCTGTTTTCTACTACAGCTACTCTGTTTTCTACTACAGCTACTCTGTTTTCTACTACAGCTACTCTGTTTTCTACTACAGCTACTCTGTTTTCTACTACAGTTACTCTGTTTTCTACTACAGTTACTCTGTTTTCTACTACAGTTACTCTGTTTTCTACTACAGTTACTCTGTTTTCTACTACAGCTACTCTGTTTTCTACTACAGTTACTATGTTTTCTACTACAGTTACTCTGTTTTCTACTACAGTTACTCTGTTTTCTACTACAGATACTCTGTTTTCTACTACAGTTACTCTGTTTTCTACTACAGCTACTCTGTTTTCTACTGCAGTTACTCTGTTTTCTACTACATTTACTCTGTTTTCTACTACAGTTACTCTGTTTTCTACTACAGTTACTCTGTTTTCTACTACAGTTACTCTGTTTTCTACTACAGTTACTCTGTTTTCTACTACAGCTACTCTGTTTTCTACTACAGTTACTCTGTTTTCTACTACAGTTACTCTGTTTTATACTACAGTTACTCTGTTTTATACTACAGTTACTCTGTTTTCTACTACAGTTACTCTGTTTTCTACTACAGTTACTCTGTTTTCTACTACAGCTAATCTGTTTTCTACTGCAGTTACTATGTTTTCTACTACAGTTACTCTGTTTTCTACTACAGTTACTCTGTTTTCTACTACAGCTACTCTGTTTTCTACTACAGTTACTCTGTTTTCTACTACAGTTACTCTATTTTCTACTACAGTTACTCTGTTTTCTACTACAGCTACTCTGTTTTCTACTACAGTTACTCTGTTTTCTACTACAGCTACTCTGTTTTCTACTGCAGTTACTCTGTTTTCTACTACATTTACTCTGTTTTCTACTACAGTTACTCTGTTTTCTACTACAGTTACTCTGTTTTCTACTACAGTTACTCTGTTTTCTACTACAGCTACTCTGTTTTCTACTACAGTTACTCTGTTTTCTACTACAGCTACTCTGTTTTCTACTACAGTTACTCTGTTTTCTACTACAGCTACTCTGTTTTCTACTGCAGTTACTCTGTTTTCTACTGCAGTTACTCTGTTTTCTACTACAGTTACTCTGTTTTCTACTACAGTTACTCTGTTTTATACTACAGTTACTCTGTTTTCTACTACAGTTACTCTGTTTTCTACTACAGTTACTCTGTTTTCTACTACAGTTACTCTGTTTTCTACTACAGCTAATCTGTTTTCTACTGCAGTTACTATGTTTTCTACTACAGCTACTCTGTTTTCTACTGCAGTTACTCTGTTTTCTACTGCAGTTACTCTGTTTTCTACTACAGTTACTCTGTTTTCTACTACAGTTACTCTGTTTTCTACTACAGTTACTCTGTTTTCTACTACAGCTACTCTGTTTTCTACTACAGCTACTCTGTTTTCTACTACAGTTACTCTGTTTTCTACTACAGCCACTCTGTTTTCTACTACAGTTACTCTGTTTTCTACTACAGTTACTCTGTTTTCTACTACAGCTACTCTGTTTTCTACTACAGTTACTCTGTTTTCTACTACAGCTACTCTGTTTTCTACTACAGCTACTCTGTTTTCTACTACAGCTACTCTGTTTTCTACTACAGCTACTCTGTTTTCTACTACAGTTACTCTGTTTTCTACTACAGCTACTCTGTTTTCTACTACAGCTACTCTGTTTTCTACTACAGCTACTCTGTTTTCTACTACAGCTACTCTGTTTTCTACTACAGTTACTCTGTTTTCTACTACAGTTACTCTGTTTTCTACTACAGCTACTCTGTTTTCTACTACAGCTACTCTGTTTTCTACTACAGCTACTCTGTTTTCTACTACAGCTACTCTGTTTTCTACTACAGCTACTCTGTTTTCTACTACAGCTACTCTGTTTTCTACTACAGCTACTCTGTTTTCTACTACAGCTACTCTGTTTTCTACTACAGTTACTCTGTTTTCTACTACAGTTACTCTGTTTTCTACTACAGCTACTCTGTTTTCTACTACAGTTACTCTGTTTTCTACTACAGTTACTCTGTTTTCTACTACAGTTACTCTGTTTTCTACTACAGCTAATCTGTTTTCTACTACAGTTACTCTGTTTTCTACTACAGCTACTCTGTTTTCTACTGCAGTTACTCTGTTTTCTACTGCAGTTACTCTGTTTTCTACTACAGTTACTCTGTTTTCTACTACAGTTACTCTGTTTTCTACTACAGCTACTCTGTTTTCTACTACAGCTACTCTGTTTTCTACTACAGCTACTCTGTTTTCTACTACAGCTACTCTGTTTTCTACTACAGATACTCTGTTTTCTACTACAGCTACTCTGTTTACTCTGTTTTCTACTACAGTTACTCTGTTTTCTACTACAGTTACTCTGTTTTCTACTACAGCTACTCTGTTTTCTACTACAGCTACTCTGTTTTCTACTACAGCTACTCTGTTTTCTACTACAGCTACTCTGTTTTCTACTACAGCTACTCTGTTTTCTACTACAGCTACTCTGTTTTCTACTACAGCTACTCTGTTTTCTACTACAGTTACTCTGTTTTCTACTACAGCTACTCTGTTTTCTACTACAGCTACTCTGTTTTCTACTACAGCTACTCTGTTTTCTACTACAGCTACTCTGTTTTCTACTACAGCTACTCTGTTTTCTACTACAGCTACTCTGTTTTCTACTACAGTTACTCTGTTTTCTACTACAGCTACTCTGTTTTCTACTACAGCTACTCTGTTTTCTACTACAGTTACTCTGTTTTCTACTACAGCTACTCTGTTTTCTACTACAGTTACTATGTTTTCTACTACAGTTACTCTGTTTTCTACTACAGTTACTCTGTTTTCTACTACAGATACTCTGTTTTCTACTACAGTTACTCTGTTTTCTACTACAGTTACTCTGTTTTCTACTACAGCTACTCTGTTTTCTACTACAGTTACTCTGTTTTCTACTACAGCTACTCTGTTTTCTACTACAGCTACTCTGTTTTCTACTACAGCTACTCTGCTTGCATGATATTGTCAGATGAGTATGACATTTGAAATCAACCAATAGAATATTTTTGTAAACACAATTATTATATTTCACGGATGTGAGTCAGTAATGCTGGGTAAATAGTGTGTGTGTGTGTGTGTGTGTGTGTGTCTGAATAACGTTGACTAAATATTTAATCCAGCTCAGTGTGAGTGAGAAACGCTCCAGTGATTCAAACAATCTGCTAATAAAATGAAACTTTTTCATTTGAAAGAGAATGCTGCTACCAAAACAGATAAAATAATTGTCATTTTAATACCCAAAATAACTGCCTTATTAAAATAGAAATTAAAAGCAAGAACAAATATACTAAAGTGTTTTAATTTCAGATGTAATTATTGTGGAAAGTTCCTTATTTTGTCATTACCTCATCTCTCTTTCCACTCCCATTCCCTCTGTCTGCTTCCCAAGCTGGAGACTCTTATCTCCCTCACTAACTTTAAGCATCAGTTGTCAGAGCACCTTACCGATCACTGCACCTGTACACAGCCCATCTGAAATTAGCCCACCCAACTACCTCATCCCTATATTGTTATTTATTTTGCTCTTTTGCACCCCAGTATCTCTATTTGCATATAATCTCTTGCACATCTAGCATTCCAGTGTTAATACTATTGTAATTATTTTGCACTATAGCCTATTTATTGCCTTACCTCCATAACTTGCTACATTTGCACACACTGTATATATATTTTCTGTCGTATTTTTGACTTTATGTTTTTTACCCCATATGTAACTCTGTGTTGTTTTTATCGCACTGCTTTGCTTTATCTTGGCCAGGTCGCAGTTGTAAATGAGAACTTGTTCTCAACTGGCTTACCTGGTTAAATAAAGGTGAAATAAAAATAAAAATAAATAAAAAAGTAATCCCTATAAAGTGCACTACTTTTGACCATAGTATGACCGGAGCCCAATGGGTCCTGGTCAAAATGAGTGCACTAAATGTATTTATTTTGTAATATATACAGTACCAGTCAAAAGTTTGGACACACCTACTCATTCAAGGGTTTTTCTTAATTTTTACTATTTTGTACATTGTAGAATAGTAGTGAAGACATAAATAACACATATGGACTCATGTAGTAACCAAAAGAGTGTTAAACAAATCAAAATATATTTTATATTTGAGTTTCTTCAAAGTGAGACACCCTTTGCCTTGATGACATCTTTGCACACTCTTGGCATTCTCTCAACCAGCTTCTGTAAATATACAGTACCAGTAAAAAGTTTGGACACACCTACTCATTCAAACTTATCACCAAACTTATGCTTTGGGGCAGGTAGCGTTCTCCTTGCATCCGCCAAACCCAGATTCATCCGTCAGCGTTTCCACTGCTCCAGAGTCCAATGGCGGGGAGCTTTACACCACTCCAGCCGACGTTTGGCATTGCGTATGGTGATTTTAGGCTTGTGTGCGGCTGCTCGGCAATGGAAACCCATTTCATGAAGCTCCCGACGAACAGTTCTTGTGCTGACATTGCTTCCAGACGCAGATTGGAACTCGGTAGTGAGTGTTGCAACTGAGGACAGTGGTCCCGTTCTGTGAGCTTGTGTGATCTACCAATTCGTGGCTGAGCAGTTGTTGGTCCTAAAACGTTTCCACTGCACAATAACAGCACTTACAGTTGACCGGGTCAGCTCTAGCAGGGACCGGGGCAGCTCTAGCAGGGACCGGGGCAGCTCTAGCAGGGACCGGGGCAGCTCTAGCAGGGACCGGGGCAGCTCTAGCAGGGCAGAAATGTGACGAACTGACTTGTTGGAAAGGTGCAACTGGATCCTGGACTTCTTGACGGGCCGCCCCCAGGTGGTAATTGTAGGTAACAACACATCCGCCACGCTGAGCCTCAACACGGGGGCCCCTCAGGGGTGCGTGCTCAGTCCCCTCCTGTACTCCCTGTTCACTCATGACTGCATGGCCAGGCACGACTCCAACACCATCATTAAGTTTGCTGATGACACAACAGTGGTAGGCCTGATCAACGACGAGACAGCCTGTAAGGAGGAGGTCAGAGACCTGGCCGTGTGGTGCCAGGACAACAACCTCTCCCTCAACGTGATCAAGACAAAGGAGATGATTGTAGATTACAGGAAAAAGAAGAGGACCGATCACGCCCCCATTCTCATCGACGGGGCTGTAGTGGAGCAGGTTGAGAGCTCCACATCACCAACAAACTAAGATGGTCCAAGCACACCAAGACAGTCGTGAAGAGGTCACAACAAAACCTATTCCCCCTCAGGAGACTGAAAATATTTGGCATGGGTCGTCAAAAGGTTCTACAGCTGCACCATCTAGAGCATCCTGACTGGTTGCATCACCGCCTGATATGGCAACTGCTCGGCCTACGACCGCAAGGCACTACAGAGGGTAGTGCGTACGGCCCAGTACATCACTGGGGCCAAGCTTCCTGCCATCCAGGACCTCTATACCAGGCGGTGTCAGAGGAAGGCCCTAAAAATGGTCAAAGACTCCAGCCACCCTAGTCATAGACTGTTCTCTCTGCTACCGCACTGCAAGCGGTACCCGGAGCGCCAAGTCTAGGTCCAAGAGGCTTCTAAACAGCTTCTATCCCCAAGCCATAATAATCCTGAACATCTAATCAAATGGCTTCCCAGAATGTCAGGTGTGGCTGAAATAGCAGAATCCACTAATTTGAAGGGGTGTCCACATACTTTTGTATACAGTGGGGAGAACAAGTATTTGATACACTGCCGATTTTGCAGGTTTTCCTACTTACAAAGCATGTAGAGGTCTGTAATTTTTTATCATAGGTACACTTCAACTGTGAGAGACGGAATCTAAAACAAAAATCCAGAAAATCACATTGTATGGTTTTTAAGTAATTAATTTGCATTTTATTGCATGACATAAGTATTTGATACATCAGAATGGCAGAACTTAATATTTGGTACAGAAACCTTTGTTTGCAATTACAGAGATCATACGTTTCCTGTAGGTCTTGACCAGGTTTGCACACACTGCAGCAGGGATTTTGGCCCACTCCTCCATACAGACCTTCTCCAGATCCTTCAGGTTTCGGGGCTGTCGCTGGGCAATACGGACTTTCAGCTCCCTCCAAAGATGTTCTATTGGGTTCAGGTCTGGAGACTGGCTAGGCCACTCCAGGACCTTGAGATGCTTCTTACGGAGCCACTCCTTAGTTGCCCTGGCTGTGTATTTCGGGTCGTTGTCATGCTGGAAGACCCAGCCACGACCCATCTTCAATGCTCTTACTGAGGGAATGAGGTTGTTGGCCAAGATCTCGTGATACATGGCCCCATCCATCCTCCCCTCAATACGGTGCAGTCGTCCTGTCCCCTTTGCAGAAAAGCATCCCCAAAGAATGATGTTTCCACCTCCATGCTTCACGGTTGGGATGGTGTTCTTGGGGTTGTACTCATCCTTCTTCTTCCTCCAAACACGGCGAGTGGAGCTCTATTTTTGTCTCATCAGACCACATGACCTTCTCCCATTCCTCCTCTGGATCATCCAGATGGTCATTGGCAAACTTCAGACGGGCCTGGACATGCGCTGGCTTGAGCAGGGGGACCTTGCGTGCGCTGCAGGATTTTAATCCATGATGGCGTAGTGTGTTACTAATGGTTTTCTTTGAGACTGTGGTCCCAGCTCTCTTCAGGTCATTGACCAGGTCTGTCACACCCTGGCTCTGGGACTCATTATGTTGAGCCAGGGTGTGTTCATTCTATGTGTTCTGTTTCTATGTTGGGTGTTCTAGTTCGTCATTTTCTATGTTTGACTGAGTGACTCCCAATCAGAGGCAACGAGTGTCAGCTGTTTGCTGGTTGTCTCTGATTGGGAGCCATATTTAACTGTCTGTGTTTCACTTTGGGTTTGTGGTTTTTTGTTCCGTGTTCGGTCATTGTCACCGTGGACTTCACGAGTCGTGTTTTGTTTTGTTTAGAAACTTTAACTAATTAAAGTCATGTTTGTTTCTCACGCTGCGCCTTGGTCTACTCATTACTACGACGATCGTGACAAGGTCCTGCCGTGTAGTTCTGGGCTGATCCCTCACCTTCCTCATGATCATTGATGCCCCACGAGGTGAGATCTTGCATGGAGCCCCAGACCGAGGGTGATTGACCGTCATCTTGAACTTCTTCCATTTTCTAATAATTGCGCCAACAGTTGTTGCCTTCTCACCAAGCTGCTTGCCTATTGTCCTGTAGCCCATCCCAGCCTTGTGCAGGTCTACAATTTTATCTCTGATGTCCTTACACAGCTCTCTGGTCTTGGCCATTGTGGAGAATTTGGAGTCTGTTTGATTGAGTGTGTGGACAGGTGTCTTTTATACAGGTAACGAGTTCAAACAGGTGCAGTTAATACAGGTAATGAGTGGAGAACAGGAGGGCTTCTTAAAGAAAAACTAACAGGTCTGTGAGAGCCGGAATTCTTACTGGTTGGTAGGTGATCAAATACTTATGTCATGCAATAAAATGCAAATTAATTACAGTAAATGTTGTTTACAGTTGAGGTAATCTGAGGTTTGGGTGTGTCCCGGGTCAGGTTTCGGGTATTCGGGTTGAGGTGGATCCGTGAAGACCCACAGTCACCTCCAAAAAAGCATAGAGGCTATTTCCACTTCCTGCTTTTATTCCCACTTCATGATGTGGGTTCTGGGTTGAGTGACCCCTGTGAACCCTGTTAACATTAGTGAGGTGTGTGTGTGTGTACGTGCATAAATACTACACATGCACCTCTTACGTTGTGCCAATAAATAGCTTGTGCCGTGTTAGTTATGCATCGATAAAGCCTAAGTATTGGATTTAATAGGCCTTTATGCATCTAATCTATTAAGAGAAGAATGGTCAGAATAGCATCAGGTATAGAAAGTGCCCTCTGACCTCACCCTCCACTCTGTCACCTGCCTTGATTTATCTGGACAGCATTCGTCTTTTGGTGTCACAAGAACAGCTGTTTAGTTCACATTTTGTATTCTAATGACCCTGAAGGCCACTGGTTTAACAGGGGTTAGGCATAAAACTAAAATAATCTAGTTTATTTTCCCCCAAACATGTTTTCATGCCATTTACATGATGGCTGTTTTGGGAATTTCCTCCTTTTTGCTTTTTGACTGAATGTAGAAGCATTGCTTTTGTGTAATTGACTTCAATCCCCATACCCTCTTTCTCTCTCTCGCTCTCGCTCTCTCTCTTTCTCTCTCTCTCTCTCTCTCTCTCTCTCTCTCTCTCTCTCTCTCGCTCTCTTGCTCTCTGAGTCTCCTTCTCTCTCCGAGTCTCTCTCTTATTGGCTCCTGAAGTAGCAGTTAGCCCATTGTTGTTTTTGAGAAATTAGGTATTTCTGTAGTTGCGGTCAGTTTGACAGTCTGAATTGAGTTTGTGCTCTGTGACATCCCTGCAGGCCAACCCCACCCTCCACATCCTAATTGGTGTGATTCTGACCGGCCGTGCCCAAGGCCACTTGTCTAATTGGCTCATTGACCTGCAAGAAATTGTTGCCAACGGCCTCTCTTCTCGGCACTCCCCTGCACATCATGGGGTACATCACAAATGGCACCATATTCCCTATATAGTGCACTACTTTCGACCAAAGCCCTGGTCAAAAGTAGTGCACTATAAAGGGAATAGGGTGTTATTTGGGACTCAGCACGGTCAAGCGCATCTCAAACTTTATAAGGCTACTGTTTGTAGCTTCTCAGCTTTATACAGAGAGACGTGCAGGGTCCCCTTGTCCCAGATATACTGCTGTTTCCTCTTCTCTTCAGAGAGAGAGATAGGGAGAGACATGCAGGGTCCCCTTGTCCCAGATATGCTGCTGTTTCCTCTTCTCTTCAGAGAGAGAGATGGGGAGAGGGAGAGACATGCAGGGTCCCCTTGTCTCTGATATGCTGCTGTTTCCTCTTCTCTTCAGAGAGAGAGATGGGGAGAGGGAGAGACATGCAGGGTCCCCTTGTCTCTGATATGCTGCTGTTTCCTCTTCTCTTCAGAGAGAGAGATGGGGAGAGGGAGAGACGTGCAGGGTCCCCTTGTCTCTGATATGCTGCTGTTTCCTCTTCTCTTCAGAGAGAGAGATGGGGAGAGGGAGAGACGTGCAGGGTCCCCTTGTCCCAGATATGCTGCTGTTTCCTCTTCTCTTCAGAGAGAGAGATGGGGAGAGGGAGAGACATGCAGGGTCCCCTTGTCTCTGATATGCTGCTGTTTCCTCTTCTCTTCAGAGAGAGAGATGGGGAGAGGGAGAGACGTGCAGGGTCCCCTTGTCCCAGATATGCTGCTGTTTCCTCTTCTCTTCAGAGAGAGAGATGGGGAGAGGGAGAGACATGCAGGGTCCCCTTGTCTCTGATATGCTGCTGTTTCCTCTTCTCTTCAGAGAGAGAGATGGGGAGAGGGAGAGACATGCAGGGTCCCCTTGTCCCAGATATGCTGCTGTTTCCTCTTCTCTTCAGAGAGAGAGATGGGGAGAGGGAGAGACGTGCAGGGTCCCCTTGTCCCAGATATGCTGCTGTTTCCTCTTCTCTTCAGAGAGAGAGATGGGGAGAGGGAGAGACATGCAGGGTCCCCTTGTCCCTGATATGCTGCTGTTTCCTCTTCTCTTCAGAGAGAGAGATGGGGAGAGGGAGAGACATGCAGGGTCCCCTTGTCTCTGATATGCTGCTGTTTCCTCTTCTCTTCAGAGAGAGAGATGGGGAGAGGGAGAGACGTGCAGGGTCCCCTTGTCCCTGATATGCTGCTGTTTCCTCTTCTCTTCAGAGAGAGAGATGGGGAGAGGGAGAGACGTGCAGGTTCCCCTTGTCCCAGATATGCTGCTGTTTCCTCTTCTCTTCAGAGAGAGAGATGGGGAGAGGGAGAGACATGCAGGGTCCCCTTGTCCCTGATATGCTGCTGTTTCCTCTTCTCTTCAGAGAGAGAGATGGGGAGAGGGAGAGACGTGCAGGGTCCCCTTGTCCCAGATATGCTGCTGTTTCCTCTTCTCTTCAGAGAGAGAGATGGGGAGAGGGAGAGACGTGCAGGGTCCCCTTGTCCCTGATATGCTGCTGTTTCCTCTTCTCTTCAGAGAGAGAGATGGGGAGAGGGAGAGACGTGCAGGGTCCCCTTGTCCCAGATATGCTGCTGTTTCCTCTTCTCTTCAGAGAGAGAGATGGGGAGAGGGAGAGACATGCAGGGTCCCCTTGTCCCAGATATGCTGCTGTTTCCTCTTCTCTTCAGAGAGAGAGATGGGGAGAGGGAGAGACGTGCAGGGTCCCCTTGTCCCAGATATGCTGCTGTTTCCTCTTCTCTTCAGAGAGGGAGAGAGACAGAGATGTATTTACATTTTTAGAAACCATTTATTGTCACCATTTAGCTACTACACATTTATATAGCCCTTATTTTACCAGCTAAGATGACTGAGAACACATTCTCATTTACAGCAACGACCTGGGGAATAGTTACAGGGGAGAGGAAGGGGGATGAATGAGCCAACTGGAAGCTGGGGATGATTAAGTGGCCATGATGGTATGAGGGCCAGATTGGGAATTTAGCCAGGACACCGGGGTTAACACCGCTACTCTTATGATAAGTGCCAAGGGATATTTAGTGACCACAGAGAGTCAGGACAGCCGTTTAACATCCCATCTGAAAGACGGCACCCTACACAGGGCAATGTCCCCAATCACTGCCCTGGGGCGTTAGGTTATTTTTTTAGACCAGAGGAAAGAGTGCCTCCTACTGGCCCTCCAACACCACTTCCAGCAGCATCTGGTCTCCCATCCAGGGACCGACCAGGACCAACCCTGCTTAGCTTCAGAGGCAAACCAGCAGTGGGATGCTGCTGGCCCCAAGGTAAGCTATACATAGCTACAATACAGTGAGGGAAAAAAGTATTTGATCCCCTGCTGATTTTGTACGTTTGCCCACTGACAAAGACATGATCAGTTTATAATTTTAATGGTAGGTTTATTTGAACAGTGAGAGACAGAATAACAACAAAAAAATCCAGAAAAACACATGTCAAAAATGTTATAAATTGATTTGTATTTTAATTAGGGAAATAAGTATTTGACCCCCTCTCAATCAGAAAGATTTCTGGCTCCCAGGTGTCTTTTATACAGGTAACGAGCTGAGATTAGGAGCACACTCTTAAAGGGAGTGCTCCAAATCTCAGCTTGTTACCTGTATAAAAGACACCTGTCCACAGAAGCAAGCAATCAATCAGATTCCAAACTCTCCACCATGGCCAAGACCAAAGAGCTTTCCAATGATGTCAGGGACAAGATTGTAGACATACACAAGGCTGGAATTGGCTACAAGACCATCGCCAAGCAGCTTGGTGAGAAGGTGACAACAGTTGGTGCCATTATTCGCAAATGGAAGAAACACAAAATAACTGTCAATCTCCCTCGGCCTGGGGCTCCATGCAAGATCTCACCTCGTGGATTTGCAATGATCATGAGAACGGTGAGGAATCAGCCCAGAACTACACGGGAGGATCTTGTCAATGATCTCAAGGCAGCTGGGACCATAGTCACCAAGAAAACAATTGGTAACACACACGACGTGAAGGACTGAAATCCTGCAGCCCCCGCAAGGTCCCCCTGCTCAAGAAAGCACATATACAGGCCCATCTGAAGTTTGCCAATGAACATCTGAATGATTCAGAGGAGAACTGGGTGAAAGTGTTGTGGTCAGATGAGACCAAAATCGAGCTCTTTGGCATCAACTCAACTCGCCGTGTTTGGAGGAGGAGGAATGCTGCCTATGACCCCAAGAACACCATCCCCACCGTCAAACAAGGAGGTGGAAACATTATGCTTTGGGGGTGTTTTTCTGCTAAGGGGACAGGACAACTTCACCGCATCAAAGGGACGATGGACGGGGCCATGTACCGTCAAATCTTGGGTGAGAACCTCCTTCCCTCAGCCAGGGCATTGAAAATGGGCCGTGGATGGGTATTCTAGCATGACAATGACCCAAAACACACGACCAAGGCAACAAAGGAGTGGCTCAAGAAGAAGCACATTAAGGTCCTGGAGTGGCCTAGCCAGTCTCCAGACCTTAATCCCATAGAAAATCTGTGGAGGGAGCTGAAGGTTCGAGTTGCCAAACGTCAGCCTCGAAACCTTAATGACTTGGAGAAGATCTGCAAAGAGGAGTGGGACAAAATCCCTCCTGAGATGTGTGCAAACCTGGTGGCCAACTACAAGAAACATCTGACGTCTGTGATTGCCAACAAGGGTTTTGCCACCAAGTACTAAGTCATGTTTTGCAGAGGGGTCAAATACTTATTTCCCTCATTATAATGCAAATCAATTTATAACATTTTTGACATGCGTTTTTCTGGATTTATTTTTTGTTATTCTGTATCTCTCTGTTCAAATAAACCTACCATTAAAATAATAGACTGATCATTTCTTTGTCAGTGGGCAAATGTACAAAATCAGCAGGGGATCAAATACTTTTTTCCCTAACTGTACATAGCTACCATACAGTGCAGTCGAAAAGTATTCAGTCCCCTTGACTTTTTCCACATTTTGTTACATTACAGCCTTATTTTAAAATTGATTAAATCGTTTTTTTCCTCATCAATCTACACACAATACCCCATAATGATTTTAGCAAATGTATTAAAAATAAAAACCAGAAATACCTTATTTACATAAGTATTCAGACCCTTTGCTATGAGACTCGAAATTGAGCTCAGGTGCATCCTGTTTCCATTGATCATCCTTGAGATGTTTCTACAACTTGATTGGGGTCCAGATGTGGTAAACTCAATTGGTTGGACATGATTTGGAAAGGCACACACCTGTCTATATGAGGTCCCACAGTTGACAGTGCATGTCAGAGCAAAAACCAAGCCATGAGGTCGAAGGAATGCTCCGTAGAGCTCCGAGACAGGATTGTGTCGAGGCACAGATCTGGGGAAGGGTACCAAAAAATGTCTGCAGCATTGAAGGTCCCCAAGAACACAGTGGTCTCCATCATTCTTAAATGGAAGAAGTTTGGAACCACCAAGACACCTAAAGCTGGCCACCCGGTCAAACTGAGCAATTGGGGGAGAAGGGCCTTGGTCAGGGAGGTGACCAAGAACCCAATGGTCACTCTGACAGAGCTCCAGAGTTCCTCTGTGGAGATGGGAGAACCTTCCAGAAGGACAACCATCTCTGCAGCACTCCACCAATCAGGCCTTTATGGTAGAGTGGCCAGACGGAAGCCACTTCTCAGTAAGAGGCACATGACAGCTCGCTTGGAGTTTGCAAAAAAGCACCTAAAGGACTTTCAGACCATGAGAAACAAGATTCTCTGGTCTGATGAAACCAATATCTCTGGAGCGACCTGAAAATAGCTGTGCAGTGATCCTCCCCATCCAACCTGACAGAGCTTGAGAGGATCTGCAGAGAAGAATGGGAGAAACTCCACAAATACAGTTATGCCAAGCTTGTAGCATCACACCGAAGAAGACTTGAGATACATTTGCAAAAATGTCTAAAAACCTGTTTTTGCTTTGTCATTATGGGGTATTTTTTGTGGATTGATGAGGGGAAAAAACAATTCAATCCATTTAAGAATAAGGCTGTAACGCAATAAAATGTGGAAAAAGTTAAGGGGTCTGAATACTTTCCTAATGCACTGTACATAGCTACCATACATAGCTCCCATACATAGCTCCCATACATAGCTCCCATACATAGCTCCCATACATAGCTACCATACATAGCTACCATACATAGCTACCGTACATAGCTACCGTACATAGCTACCGTACATAAGTACCATACATAGCTACCATACATAGCTACTGTACATAGCTACCATACATAGCTACCATACATAGCTACCATACATAGCTCCCATACATAGCTCCCATACATAGCTACCATACATAGCTACCGTACATAGCTACCGTACATAGCTACCGTACATAAGTACCATACATAGCTACCATACATAGCTACCGTACATAGCTACCATACATAGCTCCCATACATAGCTCCCATACATAGCTACCATGACATAGCTCACCGCACATAGCTACCGTACATAGCTACCATACATAGCTACCGTACATAGCTACCGTACATAGCTCCCATACATAGCTCCCGTACATAGCTACCATACATAGCTACCATACATAGCTACCGTACATAGCTACCGTACATAGCTACCCACAAGAAACATAGCTACCGTACATAGCTACCATACATAGCTCCCGTACATAGCTACCATACATAGCTACCATACACAGTTACCGTACATAGCTACCATACACAGTTACCAGTACATAGCTACCATACATAGCTACCATACATAGCTACCGTACATAGCTACCATACATAGCTCCCGTACATAGCTACCATACATAGCTACCATACATAGCTACCATACACAGCTACCGTACATAGCTACCGTACATAGCTACCGTACATAGCTACCGTACATAGCTACCGTACATAGCTACCGTACATAGCTACCGTACATAGCAAAATGCTATGTAATTGAGCACCAATGACTACAAAGAGAGAGAGAGAGAGAGAGAGAGAGAGAGAGAGAGAGAGAGAGAGAGAGAGAGAGAGAGAGAGAGAGAGAGAGAGAGAGAGAGAGAATGATGTGAAGAGAGAAAGATGGTGCTATAGTTATTAGGGACTTCAGATATATTGTAACCCCTATTTATAAGCTCATACATCAGTGAGAGAAGGGCCAGCCTAGAGAAGAGAGAGGAAGTGGAATGGAGTGCTGTTCCATTTTGTTGGTTGGCATGACAACTATGCCCTGAAAAATAAGAACACTACATCTGTTCAGTCATATAATTGGTCCTCCTCAGTGTCTTGTTAAAATGTCTCACTGCTTTCTCTTTCATCACAAACAAACCTGGACTATGCCCAAGCTAGACGTCATTCTGAGCATCAGCAAATTCCCTACTCACTGCAGACCAGAGCAAGGGTCCGTCCCAAATGGCACCCTATGCCCTACACAGTGCACTACTTTTGACCAGGTTCTGGGAAAATGGAATAGGGTGCCATATGGAACGCAGGACAGAACATTGGAAGGGTGATTATCTTCCAGTCTGTAGTGGACCCCCCCCCCTTACTCAAACTAGTTTTGTGATCCCAGTGTTCTCTGCTCAGCAATAGAACAGTGTCAGTCTTGTGAAAATCCCAACTGGCAAACAGTGGTAGCTTAGATTTGAACTGTGTTACTACAGGATAGAAGTCTCAGTTTTATTTTTGCATGGGTCAGAGATGTTTTTCTGCGTGAACAGTGTTCGTATTGATCTAAATCGGACAGTCATGGCTGCTTACCGTTGTTATGCTCCACACTTCTACACAGATATGGATTTTTAAGGAAAGTACACTGGCATATCTTCTACGAGGTGTTTTTTTTTTACAAACGAGCCCCATTGTGGATTAACTCATAAATTTTCAAATCCGCTTCAATTTAGGTTTTCTGACTGTTTCCGTCTGCAGAGGATACCAGAAACAGACAGATAATAAGGGAGCTAAACTCAGAGTAACACTGGATCCACTACTGTTTAAATAACACGACTGCCCAATTAGCTGTGCTATGCCAATGTAATCCACGACTTTATGCACTCTCCCTGCTCCCATTTCCTGGTTTCAGGTTACCTGCTCGATGGTCATCAGATTCTGGCTTAATATCCTCTACTTCTGTCTCCAGGCTTCTGGCTTTATATTAGGTTGGTAGCCAGTTTATAATAGCAATAAGGCACGAGGGGGTGTGGTATATGGCCAATATACCACGGTTAAGGGCTGTTCTTAAGCATGACGCAACGCGGAGTACCTGGACACAGCCCTTAACCGTGGTATATTGGCCATATACTACAAACCCA
Source organism: Coregonus clupeaformis (assembly GCF_020615455.1). NCBI lineage: Eukaryota > Metazoa > Chordata > Actinopteri > Salmoniformes > Salmonidae > Coregonus > Coregonus clupeaformis. The sequence goes on from NC_059193.1 coordinate 12,999,483, forward strand.
TATGAGGTGCCTTATTGCTATTATAAACTTGTTACCAACATAATTATAGCAGTAAAAATAAATGTTTTGTCATACTCGTGGTATACGGTCTGATAGACCAATGTGCTAGAAACAGCAAACTCAATGCTTGTTACACGTCCCCTTTCTTGCCCGAGGCATGGTTTAGTTCATGCCCCTCTTGACATAGTTTCTGTGTATTTCCGATGAAATAATCTTGTGGCTCAAATCGGAGTGCAGCTCCTTGCTTTAATTGGCGACTTTTCTCCCCCGAGTTAAGCACGCGTGAATGGAACATCATTCCTTTCTTATGCACTTGTCACCCACGCGTATTCTGACCTATAGCACGCTATTCACCCACTATTAGTTGGGGTTGGAGATCAAATAAATGAAGGTGGGGTGGAGGTGTGTCTACAGATATGCCATATTAATGAAGGTGGGGTGGAGGTGTGTCCAGATACACCATATTAATGAAGGTGTGGTGGAGGTGTGTCTACAGATACACCATATTAATGAAGGTGGGGTGGAGGTGTGTCTACAGATACACCATATTAATGAAGGTGTGGTGGAGGTGTGTCTACAGATACACCATATTAATGAAGGTGTGGTGGAGGTGTGTCTACAGATACACCATATTAATGAAGGTGTGGTGGAGGTGTGTCTACAGATACACCATATTAATGAAGGTGGGGTGGAGGTGTGTCCAGATACACCATATTAATGAAGGTGTGGTGGAGGTGTGTCTACAGATACACCATATTAATGAAGGTGTGGTGGAGGTGTGTCCAGATACACCATATTAATGAAGGTGGGGTGGAGGTGTGTCTACAGATACACCATATTAATGAAGGTGTGGTGGAGGTGTGTCTACAGATACACCATATTAATGAAGGTGTGTGGTGGAGGTGTGTCTACAGATACACCATATTAATGAAGGTGTGGTGGAGGTGTGTCTACAGATACACCATATTAATGAAGGTGGGGTGGAGGTGTGTCCAGATACACCATATTAATGAAGGTGTGGTGGAGGTGTGTCTACAGATACACCATATTAATGAAGGTGTGGTGGAGGTGTGTCCAGATACACCATATTAATGAAGGTGGGGGTGGAGGTGTGTCTACAGATACACCATATTAATGAAGGTGTGGTGGAGGTGTGTCCAGATACACCATATTAATGAAGGTGTGGTGGAGGTGTGTCTACAGATACACCATATTAATGAAGGTGTGGTGGAGGTGTGTCCAGATACGCCATATTAATGAAGGTGTGGTGGAGGTGTGTCTACAGATACGCCATATTAATGAAGGTGTGGTGGAGGTGTGTCTACAGATACACCATATTAATGAAGGTGTGGTGGAGGTGTGTCCAGATACGCCATATTAATGAAGGTGTGGTGGAGGTGTGTCTACAGATACGCCATATTAATGAAGGTGGGGTGGAGGTGTGTCCAGATACACCATATTAATGAAGGTGTGGTGGAGGTGTGTCCAGATACACCATATTAATGAAGGTGTGGTGGAGGTGTGTCTACAGATACGCCATATTAATGAAGGTGTGGTGGAGGTGTGTCCAGATACACCATATTAATGAAGGTGTGGTGGAGGTGTGTCCAGATACACCATATTAATGAAGGTGTGGTGGAGGTGTGTCCAGATACGCCATATTAATGAAGGTGTGGTGGAGGTGTGTCCAAATACACCATATTAATGAAGGTGTGGTGGAGGTGTGTCTACAGATACGCCATATTAATGAAGGTGTGGTGGAGGTGTGTCCAGATACACCATATTAATGAAGGTGTGGTGGAGGTGTGTCCAGATACACCATATTAATGAAGGTGTGGTGGAGGTGTGTCTACAGATACACCATATTAATGAAGGTGTGGTGGAGGTGTGTCCAGATGCACCATATTAATGAAGGTGTGGTGGAGGTGTGTCCAGATACGCCATATTAATGAAGGTGTGGTGGAGGTGTGTCCAGATACACCATATTAATGAAGGTGTGGTGGAGGTGTGTGTCTACAGATACGCCATATTAATGAAGGTGTGGTGGAGGTGTGTCCAGATACGCCATATTAATGAAGGTGTGGTGGAGGTGTGTCCAGATACACCATATTAATGAAGGTGTGGTGGAGGTGTGTCTACAGATATACTTCCGCCTTTACAAGCGATGAAACCATGAATAAGTTCTAGCGAACCTACCGGTTCCAAGTGGAAAAAAAACATCTACTTAATTTTAGATATATTTTACCTTATAATCACTGGAGACAAAATGTGAAACCAGTCATATGGCAGCAAACTGAAGCATATCAACATGTCACCTTTCCCACGGTAAAGTTTATGAAATGCTGTGCCAATTATGCAGAATTTAAATTGTACTGCCTTTTAAATTGCAAGGATGGGCACTCTCTAATGTCTTAATTATAGGATACCCCGACTTTCTCTGTTTCCTATTTCAAATAAAATCACATATTCACATATTTAGCAGATATTATTGTGGGTGGAGCTAAATGCTTGTTTCCCTAGCTCCAACAGTGCAGTAATATCTAACAATGAACACACATCTGAAATGGGATGTAAAGACATTATGGACAGTATGTAGATAGAATATGTAGTATATCTGTAGAATACGTAGGATAGAATAGTATATGTACAGCAATAGTTAAATGATGGCCTTGACTAGAATACAGTACAGTTGAAGTCGGAAGTTTACATGCACTTAGGGTTGGAGTCATTAAAACTCGTTTTTCAATCACTCCACACATTTCTTGTTAACAAACTATAGTTTTGGCAAGTCGGTTAGGACATCTACGTTGTGCGTGACACAAGTAATTTTTCCAACAATTGTTTACAGACAGATTATTTCACTTATAATTCACTGTATCACAATTCCAGTGGGGCAGAAGTTTACATACACTAAGTTGACTGTGCCTTTAAACAGCTTGGAAAAGTCCAGGAAATTATTTCATGGCTTTTTCAGCTTCTGATAGGCTAATTGACATCATTTAAGTCAATTGGAGGTGTACCTGTGGATGTATTTCAAGGCCTACTTTCAAACTCACTGCCTCTTTGCCTGACATCATGGGAAAATCAAAAGAAATCAGCCAAGACCTCAGAAAAAAAATGGTAGATCTCCACAAGTCTGGTTCATCCTTGGGAGCAATTTCCAAACGCCTGAAGGTACCACGTTCATCTGTACAAATAATAGTATGCAAGTATAAACACCATGGGACCACGCAGCCATCATACCGCTCAGGAAGGAGACGCGTTCTGTCTCCTAGAGATGAACGTACTTTGGTGCGAAAAGTGCAAATCAATCCCAGAACAACAGCAAAGGACATTGTGAAGATGCTGGAGGAAACAGATACAAAAGTATCTATATCCACAGTAAAACGAGTCCTAAATCGACATAACCTGAAAGGCCGCTCAGCAAGGAAGAAGCCACTGCTCCAAAACTGCCATAAAAAAGCCAGACTATGGTTTGCAACTGCACATGGGGACAAAGATCATACTTTTTGGAGAAATGTCCTCTGGTCTGATGAAACAAAAATAGAACTGTTTGGCCATAATGAGCATTGTTATGTTTGGAGGAAAAAGGGAATTGCTTGCAAGCCGAAGAACACCATCCCAACCGTGAAGCACGGGGGTGGCAGCATCATGCTGTAGGGGTGCTTTGCTGCAGGAAGGACTGGTGCACTTCACAAAATAGATGGCATCATGAGGAAGGAAAATTATGTGGATATATTGAAGCAACATCTCAAGACATCAGTCAGGAAGTTAAAGCTTGGTCACAAATGGGTCTTCCAAATGGACAATGACCCCAAGCATACTTCCAAAGTTGTGGCAAAATGGCTTAAGGACAACAAAGTAAAGGTATTGGAGTGGCCATCACAAAGCCCTGACCTCAATCCTATAGAACATTTGTGGGTAGAACTGAAAAAACATGTGCGAGCAAGGAGGCCTACAAACCTGACTCAGTTACACCAGCTCTGTCAGGAGGAATGGGCCAAAATTCACCCAACGTATTGTGGGAAGCTTGTGGAAGGCTACCCAAAACGTTTGACCCAAGCTAAACAATTTAAAGGCAATGTTACCAAATACTAATTGAGTGTATGTAAACTTCTGACCCACTGGGAATGTGATGAAATAAATAAAAGCTGAAATAAATCATTCTCTCTACTATTATTCTGACATTTCACATTCTTAAAATAAAGCAGTGATCCTAACTGACCTAAGACAGGGAATTTTTACTAGGATTAAATGTCAGGAATTGTGAAAAACTGAGTTTAAATGTATTTGGCTAAGGTGTACGTGAACTTTCGACTTCAACTGTATATACATATGAAATGGGTAAAACAGTATGTAAACATTATTCAAGTGACTAGTGTTCCATTATTAAAGTGACCAGTGATTCCATGTCTATGTATATAGGGCAGCAGCCTCTAAGGTGCAGGGTTGAGTAACCGGGTGGTAGCTGGCTAGTGATGGCTATTTAACAGTCTGATGGCCTTGAGATAGAAGCTGTTTTTCAGTCTCTCGGTGCCAGCTTTGATGCACCTGTACTGACCTCGCCTTCTGGAAGATAGCGGGGTGAACAGGCCGTGGTCATTAATGATTTTTTTGGCCTTCCTGTGACACCGGGTGCTGTATGTGTCTTGGAGGGTGGGCAGTTTGCCCCCGGTGATGCGTTGGGCAGACAGCACCACCCTCTCGAGAGCCCTGCGGTTGCGGGCGGTGCAGTCGCCGTTCCAGGCGGTGATACAGCCCGACAGGATGCTCTCAATGGTGCATCTGTAAAAGTTTGTGAGGGTCTTAGGGGGCCAAGCCACATTTCTTCAGCCTCCTGAGGTTGAAGAGGCGCTGTGGACCATTTCAGATTGTCAGTGATGTGTACGCCGAGGAACTTGAAGCTTGTCACGTCATGTTAAATACTATCCACTGTCTGTATGGAGCGTCAGTAGGCCTAATAACAACACATATATTCCACTGCCAATGTACTGTTAGTTCCCTTCAGTGCGTATAAGCTACATTGTCATCCTATTTATTTACATTGTTTAATTTACCTCCATTTGCTTCCTCTGTAAACGCCGTCACGGCCGCGTGGTTGTTGCTGAGGATCGTTAGTAACAGTTGATTATATAAAATAAAATACCCTTTCTTGCCCGAGGCATGGTTTAGTTTATGCCCCTCTTGACATAGTTTCTGTGTATTTCCGATGAAATAATCTTGTGGCTCACATCGGAGTGCAGCTCCTTGCTTTAATTGGCGACTTTTAAATGGTTGTGGAGCGTAGCTGCGACCACGCCGTTACAGTTTGAACCCGATGCATGGCGCAATACTTGGCAGTGTCGTCACACAGTTCCATGCAGGCAATAGACGAGGGTGCAGCCTACCATTGTACGCTGTTCTCCCTATTATAATTCCATGTATATTAATCTTCCAACATGACAATGGGTTGAAGAACTGAATGTCGCATTTTTCAGAATGAATCAAAACCACCGTGCAAAAGGCTCTCTAAACCTGTATTCCATGATTCATAAACACCTAAATAATCTACAAGATCCAAGTATTTTTAAATCAACCAATTGGTGTTGAAACGGAGACGAATATGCATTTACACTGAGAGTACAAAACATTAGGAACACCTTCCTAATATTGAGTTGCACCCCCTTTTGCCCTCAAAACAGCCGCAGTTCATCGGGGCATGGACCCATGGTGACTCCAATGCTGCCCACAGTTGTGTCATGTTGGCTGGATGTCATTTGGGTGGTGGACCATTCTTTGATACAAGCAGGAAACTGTTGAGTGTGAAAAACCTAGCAGTGTTGCAAATTGTTGACACACTCTAACCGGTGCTCCTGGCACCTACCACCATTCCCCGTTCAGAGGCACTTAAATCTGTTGTCTTGCCCATTAACCCTCTGAATGGCACACCATACACAATCGTCAATTGTCTCAAGGCTTAAAAATCCTTCTTTAACCTGTCTCCTCCCCTTCATCTACATTGATTGAAGTGGATTTAACAGGTGACATCAATAAGGGATCATAGCTTTCACCTGGATTCACCTAGTCAGTCTATGTCATGGAAAGAGCAGGTGTTCCTAATGTTTTCTCCACTCAGTGTAGATGCTTGTTTTTATTGATCCCTAATATACTGAACCTGTTCTCTTGATATATTCTAGTGAGTCTGTCCACAAAATTGTAACTAAAAGCTACAACGTATTTAAAGGGATGGCTTAAGAAACATTTACTGAAAACCCTATTGAATGAAAACTCCACAAGAAAATCTGTTGGCCAGCAAGTGGGAGGGTTTTCAGTGGTTGAATGAAATATTATTTAGAGCACACAAGGTAGCCACACCAGCAGAGCTTGGTTATGGTAGCGACCCTGCTGTTGTGTCTTGGTTATGGTAGCGACCCTGCTGTTGTGTCTTGGTTATGGTAGTGACCCTGCTGTTGTGTCTTGGTTATGGTAGTGACCCTGCTGTTGTGTCTTGGTTATGGTAGTGACCCTGCTGTTGTGTCTTGGTTATGGTAGTGACCCTGCTGTTGTGTCTTGGTTATGGTAGCGACCCTGCTGTTGTGTCTTGGTTATGGTAGTGACCCTGCTGTTGTGTCTTGGTTATGGTAGTGACCCTGCTGTTATGTCTTGGTTATGGTAGTGACCCTGCTGTTATGTCTTGGTTATAGTAGTGACTCTGTTGTTATGTCTTGGTTATGGTAGTGACCCTGCTGTTGTGTGTCTTGGTTATAGTAGTGACTCTGTTGTTGTGTCTTGGTTATGGTAGTGACCCTGTTGTTGTGTGTCTTGGTTATGGTAGTGACCCTGCTGTTGTGTGTCTTGGTTATAGTAGTGACTCTGTTGTTGTGTGTCTTGGTTATAGTAGTGACTCTGTTGTTGTGTGTCTTGGTTATAGTATTGACTCTGTTGTTGTGTGTCTTGGTTGTGGTAGTGACCCTGTTGCTGTGTGTCTTGGTTATAGTTCTGACTATATGGTTGAGTGTCTTGTTATGGTAGTGACCCTGTTGTTGTGTCTTGGTTATAGTATTGACTCTGTTGTTGTGTGTCTTGGTTGTGGTAGTGACCCTGTTGTTGTGTGTCTTGGTTATAGTTCTGACTATATGGTTGTGTGTCTTGTTATGGTAGTGACCCTGTTGTTATGTCTTGGTTATAGTATTGACTCTGTTGTTGTGTGTCTTGGTTATAGCATTGCCTCTGTTGTTGTGTGTCTTGGTTATAGTATTGACTCTGTTGTTGTGTGTATTGGTTATAGTATTGACTCTGTTGTTGTTTTGTCTTGTTATGGTAGTGACCCTGTTGTTGTGTGTCTTGGTTATAGTATTGACTCTGTTGTTGTGTGTCTTGGTTATAGCGTTGCCTCTGTTGTTGTGTGTCTTGGTTATAGTATTGACCCTGTTGTTATGTCTTGGTTATAGTATTGACTCTGTTGTTGTGTGTCTTGGTTATAGTATTGACTCTGTTGTTATTTGTCTTGGTTGTAGTATTGACCCTGTTGTGTGTCTTGGTTATAGTATTGACTCTGTTGTTGTGTGTCTTGGTTATAGTATTGACTCTGTTGTTGTGTGTCTTGGTTATAGTATTGACTCTGTTGTTGTGTGTCTTGGTTATAGTATTGACTCTGTTGTTGTGTGTCTTGGTTATAGTATTGACTCTGTTGTTATTTGTCTTGGTTGTAGTATTGACTATGTTGTTGTGTGTCTTGTTATGGTAGTGACCCTGTTGTTGTGTCTTGGTTATAGTATTGACTCTGTTGTTGTGTGTCTTGGTTGTAGTATTGACTCTGTTGTTGTGTGTCTTGGTTGTGGTAGTAAACCCTTTTGTTGTGTGTCTTGGTTGTGGTAGTGACCCTTTTGTTGTGTGTCTTGGTTGTGGTAGTGACCCTGTTGTGTGTCTTGGTTGTGGTAGTGACCCTGTTGTGTGTCTTGGTTGTGGTAGTGACCCTTTTGTTGTGTGTCTTGGTTGTGGAACTGACCCTGTTGTGTGTCTTGTTATAGATCCCAGTTGTTTTGCATTATTTGTATTGTGTTATTATTATTATTATTATTATTATTATTATTTAATTATTTATTCGTTTTAAATTATTATTTCACCAGGTAAGTCATTGAGAACACGTTCTCTTTTACAATACAGACCTGATCATTGTTTCATGTTGACAGGAGTTTTTCCTGGTAAGATGGTTATAAGTATCTTTGGGTTACATTGTCAGGAAGAACTCTGGGTCCTACACACAACAGATTTAGACAAATAGAAGGATCCAAGAATGACTCCATACTTTACACTTCAGAAGAGATCAGTTGAGGATTCTGCCAAATGAGATGTTCACTCAGATGTCCAACAGGCTCCCGCTCTTTCACTCGTTCCATCACATTGTATAGCGCCTTTCTATCAACTCAGGGACTCAAAATGCTTTTACATAGTAAGAGGGGAAACTCAACTCATCCACAGCAACCGTTTTTTTTGTGCCAGAACACTCACCACACATCAGCTAGCATGGTGGAGAGGTGAGGAGTGATATGCCAATTGGAGACGATTAATTGAAAATGATTGAATGGGGCCAGGTTGGGAATTTGGCCAGGACACCGGGGTTAACACCCCCTACTCTTACGATACGTGCCATGGGATATTTATGGCCACAGAGAGTCAGGACATCCGTTTAACATCCCATCCGAAAGACGACAGCCTATGCAGGGGTGCCCTGGGGCATTGGGGTTTCATCTGAAGGCCAGAGTGAAGAGCGCCCCCTAATGGCCTTCTGACTTCCAGCAGCATCTGGTCTACATTTTTACATTTACGTCATTTAGCAGACGCTCTTATCCAGAGCGATTTACAGGAGCAATTAGGGTTAAGTGCCTTGCTCAAGGGCACATCGACAGATTTTTCACCTAGTCGGCTCGGGGATTAGAACCAGCGACCTTTCGGTTACTGGCACAACGCTCTTAACCACTAAGCTACCTGCCGCCCATACCGTCTACCGTCCATGGATCGACCAGGACAGACCCTGCTTATCTTCAAAGGCAAGCCAGCAGTGGGATGCAGGACAGTATATTTTGTTTATCACTAAAGTATAGTATTTGTCATCTACAGAGTTTTTGCAAACTTATGAATGTGCTTGGTGATGTCCCTTGAACAACAGGGGAAAACAAAGAATGCAAGTAAAAGACTGGAGAATAGTTGAAGACTGAAAACAGGATGTCATGTGACAGAACGTCTTTTCTCTCTAGACGGTAACAGGATGTCATGTGACAGAACGTCTTTTCTCTCTAGACGGTAACAGGATGTCATGTGACAGAGCGTCTTTTCTCTCTAGACGGTAACAGGATGTCATGTGACAGAACGTCTTTTCTCTCTAGACGGTAACAGGATGTCATGTGACAGAACGTCTTTTCTCTCTAGACGGTAACAGGATGTCATGTGACAGAACGTCTTTTCTCTCTAGACGGTAACAGGATGTCATGTGACAGAACGTCTTTTTCTCTCTAGACGGTAACAGGATGTCATGTGACAGAACGTCTTTTCTCTCTAGACGGTAACAGGATGTCATGTGACAGAACGTCTTTTCTCTCTAGACGGTAACAGGATGTCATGTGACAGAGCGTCTTTTCTCTCTAGACGGTAACAGGATGTCATGTGACAGAACGTCTTTTCTCTCTAGACGGTAACAGGATGTCATGTGACAGAACGTCTTTTCTCTCTAGACGGTAACAGGATGTCATGTAACAGAACGTCTTTTCTCTCTAGAGCGGTAACAGGATGTCATGTGACAGAACGTCTTTTTCTCTCTAGACGGTAACAGGATGTCATGTGACAGAACGTCTTTTCTCTCTAGACGGTAACAGGATGTCATGTGACAGAACGTCTTTTCTCTCTAGACGGTAACAGGATGTCATGTGACAGAACGTCTTTTCTCTCTAGACGGTAACAGGATGTCATGTGACAGAACGTCTTTTCTCTCTAGACGGTAACAGGATGTCATGCGACAGAAAGTCTTTTCTCTCTAGACGGTAACAGGATGTCATGTGACAGAACGTATTTTCCCTCTAGACGGTAACAGGATGTCATGCGACAGAACGTCTTTTTCTCTCTGAAGCGGTAACAGGATGTCATGTGACAGAACGTCTTTTCTCTCTAGACGGTAACAGGATGTCATGTGACATAACGTCTTTTCTCTCTAGAGCGGTAACAGGATGTCATGTGACAGAACGTCTTTTCTCTCTAGACGGTAACAGGATGTCATGTGACAGAACGTCTTTTCTCTCTAGACGGTAACAGGATGTCATGTGACAGAACGTCTTTTCTCTCTAGACGGTAACAGGATGTCATGTGACAGAACGTCTTTTTCTCTCTAGACGGTAACAGGATGTCATGTGACAGAACGTCTTTTCTCTCTGAGACGGTAACAGGATGTCATGTGACAGAACGTCTTTTTCTCTCTAGACGGTAACAGGATGTCATGTGACAGAACGTCTTTTCTCTCTAGACGGTAACAGGATGTCATGTGACAGAACGTCTTTTTCTCTCTAGACGGTAACAGGATGTCATGTGACAGAACGTCTTTTCTCTCTAGACGGTAACAGGATGTCGATGTGACAGAACGTCTTTTTCTCTCTAGACGGTAACAGGATGTCATGTGACAGAACGTCTTTTCTCTCTAGACGGTAACAGGATGTCATGTGACAGAACGTCTTTTTCTCTCTAGACGGTAACAGGATGTCATGTGACAGAACGTCTTTTCTCTCTAGATCGGTAACAGGATGTCATGCGACAGAACGTCTTTTTCTCTCTAGACGCTAACAGGATGTCATGCGACAGAACGTCTTTTCTCTCTAGACGGTAACAGGATGTCATGTGACAGAACGTATTTTCTCTCTAGACGGTAACAGGATGTCATGCGACAGAACGTATTTTCTCTCTAGACGGTAACAGGATGTCATGTGACAGAACGTCTTTTCTCTCTAGACGGTAACAGGATGTCATGTGACAGAACGTCTTTTCTCTCTAGACGGTAACAGGATGTCATGTGACAGAACGTCTTTTCTCTCTAGACGGTAACAGGATGTCATGCGACAGAACGTATTTTCTCTCTAGACGGTAACAGGATGTCATGCGACAGAACGTATTTTCTCTCTAGACGGTAACAGGATGTCATGTGACAGAACGTCTTTTCTCTCTAGACGGTAACAGGATGTCATGCGACAGAACGTCTTTTCTCTCTAGACGGTAACAGGATGTCATGTGACAGAACGTCTTTTCTCTCTAGACGGTAACAGGATGTCATGTGACAGAACGTCTTTTCTCTCTAGACGGTAACAGGATGTCATGTGACAGAACGTCTTTTCTCTCTAGACGGTAACAGGATGTCATGTGACAGAACGTCTTTTCTCTTGTCTTATTATTAGATGACTCATTACTGCTGGAGCTCTGTTCCTGTTCCGG